>NC_041363.1:8263462-8543462 GCF_900634415.1 Cottoperca gobio
GGGAGGGAGAGGAAAAACACCCAATTTAGGGCAGAGAGGAGGGATGGATGGACGTTTGGGCCTAGAGAGAGAAAGAGCATTCAGTGAAGAGAGAGAGATGGAGGACAAGCCAGAGCTAAAAGAAGAGGGAACTCTTCATGGTTATATCTAATGTACAGTTTTAGGGGTTAATACATGCTATAATGCACACATATTGTAATTTCGGTTGCTGATATCAAAGCAAAATAATATTGTTTCCTACTGTAGGACTTGAAAAAGTCCAGCTACAGCAAGGCATTTTCCTCTGGGATTCATCATCAAGGAGATTCTTGCATTAGTGTGTACACATGTGTCTATGCGTGTGCATATGCATGGGTGTAAATGTGTGTGTGTCCCTGGCCCTGCCCCAGTGCCACAGTGCCAGTCGTTGGCAGAGCGTGGCGGTGTGTAGCGAGAAAGAGTCGCCCAGCAATTAAATAAAGATCTCTAATTGGCTGCTTCATATTAGGGTCAGCAGCTGGAAAGAGAAGAGAGGTTCGTCGCATGCACTTCCACACACGCATAATACGCACTTGTGTACACACGCTTGCACGCGCGTATGCTCACACTCATATACTCGCATACAGAAACATGCACGGCTTCTGAGCAAAATTCAATTATTAATGGACTGATTGCTCGAGTGGAGCTTCTCTGGGAATCTGAACCTGCCACACTGAATAAAATAAAACCACTGCTTTACATTTTCATTATACCAAACCGTGTTTTAAATTGCAAATGCAGTCTCGGAAACCCACCGTTGCCCCTCCCTCCCTCTTTCCCGCCCTCTTTTTGCCCCCCCCCCCCCCTCTTCCTTGCTGTCTCACTACACCAACCCTCTCCCCCTACTTGTCCCCTTCCTCATCAGTTACACGAATCCATGCACATGCACACACATATACACAGGCATGCCCTTTTTACTGTTGTTGCGTGTGTGTACAGCCACCGTTAAGCAGTCTTATTAAAGGGAAGAGGCTGTGTGTGTGTGTGTGTGTGTTTGTGAGAGAGAGGAGTTGTGTGCATGAGGAAGTGCTTCTGGGCCGCGGCTGAGCTCCTTTGCTTATTTGCAATCAGGTCAGACAGACAGCACAGCCACATACACCACTGTCACCTCCCTCTAGACCTCTCTCTCTCTCTTTCTTACTCTCTCTCTCCTCCTCTCTCCCCATCACTCTCTTCTACCTCTCCTCCTCTCCTTCTCCTCCCCCTGCGTCTGTGTTTTTCCCAGCTCCAGTGAAATAGCACATTTTGTCAGAAGTTGGATATCTCAATTATCTCCTTCGTTATACTGAGGACATTCCTCTTTGTTTCGCCAACTCACTCTCCCTCCCATACTCCCCCCCCCCCTCTCTTTTCTTCCTCTGTTCACCTTTGAAATTTACATTTTTGATTTACCTCTGTATATTTTATCCTCACCCGGGTTGCCCTCATCTTTCGTAGGTTAATACTGAATCCCCAGTGCCCGCTTGTGTCCCTCATGTGACAGAGTTGTGTTGTTTTCACATCTGCCTTTGTCTGTTCAACTTGTGTGCTTTCTTTTTAACCCACAAGGCCCTAGTTTTGTATTTTTCTCATGTGTGGTCTTTGCTGTAGTGTTTTCGATTCACACTTCTAGAAAATCACTATCTAGCGAGGTTAATAAAGTATAACCTTCAGTTTGTGGCACTTTCTTTCTTCCTATTGCCATGCTGCAAAGTCTAACCACCCATTTCCTCTTATGTTTATTCCAATCAAACTGCTGGTGCTGCTGCTGGAAATTTAAAATGCATGTCCTCCTGTGCACCAAAAGGATGTTTTCTCATGAAAGACCAACCTGACACCAGATGTTTACAACAGCAAAAGTGAAAGAAGTGTGGAGAAAATGAAGTGGTCATAAAGTGAATCACTATTGTGATATAACAGCCTGCAATTGACGTCGCAAGATGGAAATGTATTTACATGAAATTGTAGAAGACTACTTTTGAGGAAGTAACTTTGAATCAACATCTTTCAAACATTTGTGCGCTTGTTTGTGTGTGAAGCTCAGTTTTGTTTCAGTAATGGCACTAACAGCACAATTACTCCAATACACCTTGTATGTACATGTACATCAGGTATCCTCTATAATCTTCAAGTAATCTCAAAACACGAGCACATAGCGGCTCCATGTTTGAAAGTCGTTTGTGCCCGTGTGTTTGTATGTGCTTATGTGCTTCACTGTATGTGCATGCACTGAACACCCACATATCTCTGAGTGTGCTTGTCAGTAAGCATGTATGTGTGTGTGTGGAACATTTTTATGCATACCACTACTCTCCCTCTCTATGCTCCTGTTTCTCTGTGCTGCTCCTTTTCTCATTTGTGTATATTCTGGCATTATTTGCCTCTGTGTGTGCGTGTGTGTGTGTGTGTGTGAGAGAGAGACTGATAGTGGTTATGGAGGGGCAGAGAGGCTCATGGGAGTTGTGCTAAGGGCCATAGTATCACTCCACTGTCTCTCAGGGCACATTGTTTATGCATGGGGCCACATATTCAGCCGGCACAGACACTCACTGCATACTCCCAGAGACATTGCGAGGCTGTTTGTGTGTGTGTGCGTGTGTGTGTGTGCGCGCGCGCGTTCCTATGCGCATATGAAAGTGCGCACAGTATGTGTGTATGTGGGCATACATACGTGCCTGTTTATGTTTTGTTTATGAGTGCGTGCACATGTGTTCGCCTTTATGTGTGTGTATGAGAGGCTCCCGTCACCATTACAGCCCACAGGCGGGACCGTGATCTCATCCTCTGGTCTCCGTCTCTGATGTGTCAGCACCCTGCCGGCCATGTTGTTCACCTTCACGCTATTTCTCTCCTCTCTCTGGGAACCTGTTCACACAGAAACGTGTACACTTTTGCATATCTATGTGGTTGTCCGTGCGTGTATGTTTGTTAGAGTTTGATTTTGTGTGTGCGAGTTTGCCAGTCAGACAAATGGAAGGTCAAGTACTTATGGCTGCTATCTCCCCCTCCCTTCTGCCTTCTCCCAGAGAGAAACAAGCTTGTGCCAGATGTCCTGTTAACAATCACCCCTCGGTCCTTCCTGACTTCTCCTCCATTTTTGTCTTTTCATCCTGCGTTTCCACATTTAATTAACTTCTTCATCCAGTAAAACGCTGTGACAAGGACCCCGCTGTCTGCGTTCTGCTTTCGCACACATTAGCGAACGCGTTACTGACCTAGTGTATACACTATGTTCCCTCCCTCCTCTCCTCTGTAGGAAGTGGGTTTTATGGTGGTCATTTTTGCCCATTAACACATCTCTGCACTTACATCTGGACACGTACAGTATTCTCTTAATCTCTTGTTTTTTCTTCTCTGACAGCTTTAGTGCAGCGATGCTTTGGCTAATGTTATACTCTTGGCAGTGTGTGACTATGTATATAAAATACTTTACACAGTATCAACTGTATATTTATGTAATGAAGTGCAATGAGTTAATCTTTGATGTGATGATTTTGCTTTCCGTCTTTAGGCTATTTTGTTTAATTGATTATAGTAATAAAAAACATAGTATAAATATGTTTTAGACTCTATAAATTATATTATAGTCTTAATCATTTCATGATACTGATGCCTCATATACACTACACATCTCTGTCTTTATACATCACTTCCATTCCCACAAGTCCTACAAAAACAAAATCAAACTTCAGGACAATTTATTTAATGTAAAAATAAAAGTTTTGTTCAAATGTTGCAACTCAAAAGTAAAAAGTTTGACTCCAGTGTCATAATGTTGTCCTGGAGAAATATATCTATGTATACTATATGTACTACAGTCAATAACGCATGAATGATGTGCAGGTAAAGGGTTGAAATGCATACTGCATATTTACTTATACTCCTCCTTTAAAAATAATTACAATACCCCTAATTAGAATATTGTCTAATTAAATTTGAGAAATCAAATCAAGGCTTTAAATGACTTAAGATGCCATGAAGCAATAGAGGTCGTATCTGAACTGCTACATTCTTATGTCATAATCTGCCAGGCCCCTGTCCAATGCACTGCCTCCCTTTTCATCCTAATAGATATCATAGGAACTATCTATGTATGCGCTGCATTGATGTTGCAATGCATTATGAAATGCCATTTCTCTTCTGTGAGTGTCTGTCAGGAGTGGCTTTGAAAGAAATGTGTCATTGCAGCCTTGACAACAAGGTGGCACTCTGCACTAAGACAAATCCCCCGAGGCTTTTCTATCCCCCAGAGGACACCTTTACCCAGTGAGAAACTGAGCGAAACAAGGAGAAGGAGAGGCACTGACAAACAGAGGGAGAGGAAGATTGAGATGGAGAGACCTGTGCTCTTCTGTGTCTGTATACTGGGTTGGTTGTGGTTGTGATTTGGCTTAGTGACTCCCCTAGTGTCTGGCCTCACCTGTGTACATGTCTTTGTTGGTGTGAATGTGTCTATAAAGTGTATCATGAAATGAAAAACATACAGTACCAATACATATCCTTTGCTTAAGAAAGATCAAAGATATACCAATTGAACAAAAGGGTGTTATTACTGCGTGAGCCAGACTTGTATTTAGTGAAACATTTTATTTTCTAAAATATAATTGTGTGACGTAGAAAAAGCTTAAATTTGACATTTTTAGTAGAAACCTTCTAACAGTTTAAATAAAATGCTTGACAGTTTAAAAGTGAAACAAATCATAGGGGTGAGTTTGTGTGTGTGTGTGTGTGTGTGTGTGTATGTGTTTTTGTGTAGTGTGT
Organism: Cottoperca gobio; assembly: GCF_900634415.1. Taxonomy (NCBI): domain Eukaryota; kingdom Metazoa; phylum Chordata; class Actinopteri; order Perciformes; family Bovichtidae; genus Cottoperca; species Cottoperca gobio. The sequence goes on from NC_041363.1 coordinate 8,268,221, forward strand.
ATCCCTAATGGTGGTGTGTGTGTGTGTGTGTGTGGTGTGTGTGTGTATGTGTTTTTTGTGTAAGTGTGTATCCCTAATGGTGGTGTGTGTGTGTGTGTGCGTGTGTGTGTGTGTGTGTGTGTGTGTGTTCCTATCCTCTAAACAAAGTCCAGGTAGTAGTGTGTGATGGTGCTGCTTTCACTGGAAAGAGATCACTGGCAAGTACGCCCAGAGCCATCTGCACCAGACCTCAGACTGCAACATCTGTGATACTCTCTCTCACACAGACACAGACACACACACACACACACACACACACACACACACACACACACACACACACACACTGGGCCCATCACCATCCCATGAGGAGTATACACTTCTATGTTGTGACACTGCTGTGATGTAGCTGTCATATACTGAGCATATGGTGCTAACCCTTCCCCCCAAACCTTAAGGTCCAACGTCAGATGTGACAAGCTATGTAGAATTAGTCTCAATTCTTCTTTGTAATAAAGGGTAGTTATTCACATTATGCTGAGGTCACTCTCATAACAACTGTCAAATTAGGGCGCATTTTGATTTGATTGCCCAACTACGTGCAGGGAGAGGCAATGATGAGTGATTTTCAGCCTGCAGTTCAATAAAGGCTGATTTGTAACGGCTATGTTGAGTTTTGTCGATGGTTGAGGTCATTTGAAACTTGTTCTCCCGCAGTCAGAGCTAGGGCAGTATGTCAGACCGTGCTTCATATGTACGGCAATTTCTATTTTATTTAATACTCAGTCGCTGACATGTCTGTACACTAAGTACAGCTGCAGTATCTGGGCTGAAATTATAGGTGAAGGATGTGAGATGTGAATCAAATCATATGTAATTTCTCACATATTTGGATTTCTGCTTTGATTATAGCGTGTGTATTAAAATTGTGTTTCGTTTTACAAACACATTAGTCTTCTTGGCCTGGTAAAAATTCTCATTAGCGAGCAATTCATGTCAAGAGTTGGAGCCAAAAAATATACACAAGCCAAACTCTTGAGCCAACACACATAAAGGTTTCAACTTCAGTCTGACCGAGTTTATTTCACCAAACCTTAGAGCCTACGTTCTGTTGAACTTCTAAGTTAGAAACACGGCCTACATGAGTTATATGTATGTACAAATGTTGTGTTTGTGTGTCCCTCTGTGCGAGTGTGTGTGTGTGTGTGTGTGTGTGTGTGTGGTGGTCCAGGGTGTACAGTAGACTGTCGGACAGAGACTAATCACCTTGCTGTAGTGGTGATTGCCTATTCGAGGGCTAATTTCTCTGCTGCTTTAAAAGCTGATTTGTCTATTACCGAGATCCATTGTTAGGATTTTCCACTATTTAACTGTGATCACTGTTATTAGGACATCAGCTGTTAATGAATACAAAGGTTCTGATTGTTCTCTTGACTCAAATGTGACTACAAATGTAGCAGCAAGAGAAAGTATTGTGGCCTTCTCAATGCCTAGTTTTATAAGCTATCATTTTATTGTATAAGTATTTTGCCTGTTTTCCGTTTAGATTTTCTTCCTCTTTTTAAGCTCCTGGCTGACTCTATTAGCAGTAGAATTCAATAACTCTTCTGTATCCCTATATTACATATTCACTGGCCATTTTTAAGTGAGTTATCTTTTATATGTATTTAGAGCTAAACAAAGTCTCTAGTAGTGATGTCTAAATCGAGTTTTTGCTACTGAGCTGGGTCTGAGCCATTTAATATGGAGGATCTGCCATGTCCCAAACTGATATTTATATGTTCCTCTACAGTACAGCTTCACATTGCACATTTAAATGTAAGCAGGACTACAGTAAAATTAGTAAATTAATACATTTAGATATTATTTTTGACGGCTGAGTAGTCAGGCTTTAAGAAACTAGAGCCTTCATCATAGCCTTTTCCTTAAATGGTTTCTCATGGTGTTGTTTACACTGTAGTGTTTTTACATATCTGTGGAGAGAGCAGTTGCTGTCTGCAGTTGGACAGTTGTGGCTGGAAAGTTTGAGGAAGATTTGGACGGCCTCACTTCATCTTGACTAACGTTCAAATGTAGTTTTCTCACAACTGCAGCTGCAATCAATGTGACTGGAGAAGACGCAGCTAACAGTACTGTACACATTGAGACTCTTGGATGCTGTATTATAGTTGTAGTGTTTTAAATGCAACACAATTTGGGGTTTAAAATGTAAAACCTTTAATTGGCCCTGGTACCAATCCTCTATGTAAATTCAGGAAAATCCCTTGACTGTAGTCTAAATGTGCGACTTTGTTTTTTACCCAACTTTTCCGCCTGTTTGTTTGATGGTGAGGATCCAATCCGGACTTAGTGTTTACCACTTCACCCCCTTTTTCCCTCCTTCGCCTCCTGCTCTTCACCCTCCCCCTTTCTTCACCCCTACCCCCAACCCCACCCCACTAAAAGTGAAAGTGCTGATTGCTTTAAAAGACCATACAGACACGTTGGCAGCCATTATCTATGGTTAGAGAGGACCAAGCAAAGAGCCAGGCCTTTTATCCCGACAATCCCGCTCCCTCCCCCCCTCCCCCCCTGCTGGTTTGTGTATGTCAAAGCTGCGTAATTTGGCCCAACGTATGGCCCAGCGAGCCACAGTTAATGAGGGGCTGTTTGAGAGTTAAATGCACATGAATAATCATCAGGGAGCTGGAGCTACAGAGAAAGAGAGGGAGAGAGAGAGAGAGAGAGAGAAAGAGAGATTTAGATATCAACACATGAAGAGGGGGTCGAGGGACTGAGTGATCAGAGACAGACAGTGTATAGGGACATGTAACGGTAACTATGCTACATGTTCAGTGCAACCAGTGAGCATGTTACTTCATGTTTGAGTATACACATGTCCTTCAATACACATATTAACACGGTGGATGCATGACAGTTACTTTTACGGTAATAATCAATTTTAACTCGTCACTTTTATACTTATTATTTATAGTACCTCAGTAGAGTACTTTCGGGTTTCGCTGCTTATGAATGAGTACTCTTATGTCTAACAAGGGGGGAAGATTTCTTTGCTTTTTTTCTCCAAGGGATGAGCGCATGTGACTAAAATTGAAAAAGAAAAACAATAGTAATAATATAAGCCTGATGTTTAGCAGTGCTGCCCTAGGATATGTGAATCCTTGGCGATGCAATTAGCTCTATTGAAGAGCTGGAGTGGTGGCTTTGGCTGCTAAATAGCCTGTTGTTGACATGTTTGTGGGCTTGTCAGGTGTTTGCATGGCTCGTGGTGGGTAGATTCTCTGTGGGAAGTAAACAACTCGGTTCTATGGGGATCCAATGAGGACATACAGTATGTCCAGAAGGGAGAATGGATGTTAAATTGGCGCCTGTGGATTGCTTTCTATCTTAAAGTTGGTTCCATATGTTCAGTATATTGCAGCTCTGATCATCTTTTTTGTCCACAAATGTTGTCCACAGGTTGGCTCACATAGTACTGTATGTTAACACTTTTTTTGGTATTAGTTGCCTACCAATTATAACAAGTCAGATGAACCAGAACTACAGAATAAAGAGCTGAGTACTGAATCCACATATTATCCAACTGCTGATTTAACACCCTAATTAGACCGTGGTGCAGGGGTGTTTAAACACGCAGGGATCCCTGTGTTCCAACAAAGACTCACTCTGCCCAGCACCAGCTATCAGGGAGAAGGAGTGTAATGGTAGAAGTCAAAACAGGGCCATTCATTTGCTCTTGTTGAGCTAAGTGCATTCTTGGCTCACAGTCGGGGGGCATCGCACCAGACTGTGCGGCGAAAGCCAGAGAGCCCATTTGTGGAGGCAAATGTCACCATGTCACACCGCCCTGCATCTCTGCATCTTTCTCTCTCTGGCTGGTACCCTGCCGTGCCCTTCAGCAGTAACTCTTTCTCTGTGAGTTTACATCTGTTTCTCCTTCTCTCTCTCTCTCTCTCTCTCTCTCTCTCTCTCTCTCTCTCTCTCTCTCTCTCTCTCTCTCTCTCTCTCTCTTTCAACCTGTGTCTCACTCTCAAGCCCTTCATCATCTTTCTGTCTTTCAAATCAGTGACTACTTACCACTGAAGCTCTTTCTACACATTGTATCTGCCTCATCAGTCCTCTAAATGTTACCCACACCGCTTAGCTTGTTTTGCGTCCACCTCTTTCCATTTCTCTTCCGGCGCTACCTTTTTCTTGCCAGTCATCATTCAGCCTCAGCTGAACTCTTAAAGTGGGTAGCTTTTTCACAACATTGCACTCCCTCACCCTCAGTGCATTCATCCATTCTGTCTTCTCTGTCCTCCCTCCCTTTCTTCCTCTGTCTGCCAGTGGACATTTTCTGTGTTTATAACACATACAACCGAAGCTCAACTGAAGGAGAGTGATCAAGGCAAAGATGGAGAGTGATCTCCTTTATCCCTCCTATCCCTCATTCCCTCTTTCTCTCCCTTGCTCTTCCTCCCTTCCTCACTCGTGTGTCACAGAGACTGTTTCATCTTTCCGGTGCCTGTTTACATTGCAACCAGAGCGCGCCCCATGGTTTGCATGTTGCCACTCTATCACAAAACCAAACAGTGAGTGTGTGCTCACGGCCTGGCAAAATGTTTTATAAGGCAGTAACCGCGTGTGTGGAGCTGCCAAGATAATGAATAGGCGACGCAGCTCATGCATGCTAATGTTATGTTGTAAGCAGTTTTGTTGACAAGTGCTAATACTTCTTTCATACTATCATCAAAAGCAGCTAATACAACAGCCATTACTCCATAGCACTCCATGCACGACATGATGGATTGTGACCTTAATATAGGTTAGCCCAGTTTTGAAAGTTAAACAACCTGCAATAAATCACGGAATTATTACAATGCGCTTTAATTGGTTAAGGACTGTTTATTTCCTAAAGAGGTAGGAAAAATTGGGTTTCTGCACTTTTTAATTTGCAAAGTGCATTTTCATTACAAATGGCAGTTTAATATTACCCTCCTTTGTCATGCAAAATACGCAACACACTGGCAATCTATTAATTGGACAAAAATGCAGTGCTAGCGTAAATCCTCCTCCTCTCTCACTCTGTCTCTCTCTCTCTTTTCCTCTCTCTCCACCTCTTGGGTGGTAAGAGCTGGTAACATCAATCAGAACCAGAGACCAGGTAGACAAAGTTTAACACGCTCTCTCACTCCATGCCAGTCTTTATCTGCTGAGGAAACTACAACAACACATCAATGCAATATGTAGATGACGGCCATTGTCAGCGCTGTGTCAGCAGCCTATTAAGAGATAGTAAATATGAGGGACATGCTTGGTAATTAGGCCTGCCCCCTGTTGGTTTTGGATTTCAGCTCTTCTTTACAGCAGTCGGACATGATTCACACAGTTAAAGATAAGGCCGCTGCAGTTTTTCCCCGCTGTATTTAAAAAAAAAAAGGCTGTTAGCTAAATCCAACATACTGTGATTGTAGTAGGGTCAGGGTATCTGACATATCATACAAACACGTCGCGATACTGTAGTGCGGTATTGCAGTATGCAGTATAATATCTGTGTCCACTCTCAAATGTATGTCCAAAGAGACGTGCACACTGCAGCAAAGATTTGATAGAAGACATATACGTTTAGTTCACTATCTCACACATCAGGTAACATGTCTTACCGTCAGTCCATCAAGAAAAAGTCAACGGTGGAAAAAAAAAAAAAGCAAAATAATCGCCTCATTTCTTGATCATTTTGATGAATTTTATTTACAACTAATTGATTGACAGAACTGCTTTCACTTTCTTACAACTTGATTGCTTCCTTTCTCTAGAATTATTAATATTTTCATAGTAAGCACTTTACTACTTTATATACAGTATATAACCCAACGCTGAATCCAACAAACTCACTACTGCTCTGCAGGTTGTCAAAATACTTTGTTAGGAAATGAAGTATATCTTAGTTACAGTAGAAGAGGTATACTACAACAACTACATCATACCATCATATACAATCAGAGATTCATTTAACAACACAACTTTACGTTTAGTTATATATTCACCAGTAAGCATTCTGTTTGAAACCTTCGTGGCCGTGTTGCTGCTGATAAAACCTTTGCAGCCGTTGAGTTTGCTTTGGTTTGTAATGTTGCTGGTCAGACACTTTGAGCTTATTGTCAGTAATTATTAAACCGATAGCGAGGAAATTAGCGTGCACTTTTTGACATGTGACATGTGCTCATTATGATATCTTTGGTCTAACAAATCACTATATAAAGAGTCATTGGTGTGTTAAAAGCTAATACCAATTGTTTTCTCTCTATTTGAATGAAGTTTACACATGGGTTAAAATGATGTGAATCTCCAAAATTGAGACTAGAGTGGCGTATGACTCCCTGATGGCAGCATTACGACATGTTGCCAGCTGGTTTTGACAGGGTGCCACCCAGACATGTCACCGTGCTGTCCTGTGTCTCTAACCCCAGCCAACGCACACACACAACACTCAACTCACACACACTCTATATCCCCTCGCGGCCATCACTCACCCGTCATTCTTTGATGCCTCGTAGACCAATCAGGCGTCGTCTCATGAGACACAGTGTCACACATTTAAGGATGCATGACAAAGTGCTCCCTGATTTCCCAGTGGCCACTGTCTGCAGCCTGCACACGATTTTAAACACGCATAAACATACACACTCATGTGCTCGCACCCACAACATGCTTACATATGTGTTAGAGGATGCATGTCAAAGAATATTATGTCAGCCGTAGGTGAGATGCCGAGAGTTTTGCTTAGCAGGCAGTGTCTTGGATCCATCCATAACTATTAAAGACAATCAGAGAAATGCAGAATTGTCAAAAATGAAAGTTTTATAAGAGGATGTTTGTCAAGTAAATGCCAAATTAAATAATTTCAAGTTAAGACAATAACTTTCTAATCAAAACGTTTAAGCCAATGTAACACTCAAGCACTTTTCCCCCACAACACATCCTAGTTATAGTGTAACGCAGCAAACAAGGCCAGCCACTGGGCACTAATAGCATGCAGCTTTGATTCATATAATATGTGAGGCCATAACCACCCAGTCACCAGGCTATTTTAGACCACTCTTGGTTTGGCTTTGGACCCCGATTCATCCTGCAGCAGGGAAACATCCACGGCCCACCAGCACGCCCCCACCAATGGAGAGAAGCTTCTCTTTGATGTTTGACATTTGCGAACAAGGAAAAAGCTCTGTGGTTGACCTGTGTTCTCTATATCTCTCCCCCTGAGTTTTTCTCCGTGTGCTTCTCTCTCTTTCGCTTACATTTTCTCTCATGTGTGTTTGTTGCATTGAGTCAGGCTAAATGATGGGGCCTGTGAGATACTGCAGAATGGTTTTACTATTAGAATAGAGAGAGAGAGAGAGAAAGGAATTAGTAATAGCGGTAGTCTGTTGAAGTTGTTCGGTTCTCAAAGTTACCTCTACATGACCCACAAAAACAGTGATTTTGTTCAGGGAAAAGGCATTTTGGACCCATTACTCAAGCCATTGTGGTTGTGCACTCATATGAAACAAGGCGGAGAGGGTGGGGGTAAAGGCGAGAAAAGGTATAGTACCAAAGCTCAATCGCAAACATAGCTTTTATGCTGGATGAAAGCAGAACTTCAATTGGCGAGAGCTTTCAGGGTTGTGTATGGGTTGCATTGAAGAAAGGCATACAGTAATGTTACTAAGCCATTTGTGCCACACTTTTGCACAATTACAGCCTTTTCTCTAAAAATGCGTTGTTTATAATAGGTGACTGAGACAACAATTGCACTGGAGTAGCTTTGATGCTGGGTGCTCTGTAGAGAGTCAAAGCACAATGCACCAAACATGTGACAATGAAGAAGAGCATAATCTTCATAAACCAACAGCGAATCGCCTTTTAACCGGCATTGTGTGCAGTGTGTATAATCATGAATAATACTGTATATGTTGCGAGTGTCTGTTTTTTAAATCTTTGTATTTGTGCAGGTGTGTTTGTGTGTGTGACTATCTCAGGTTTTGCCTTTTTCAATATAGGCATAAAGTGCAATGAGACAGACGTCCCTTCTCCCACCAACCTCCTCTATCAATTCCAACCATTTAGCGTTTTCCACAGTGACAGGGGCCACAACTGCCTGATGTTCTGACATCAGCTGCTGCGAATTCCCCCATCTTTTTGACAGCTATATGAAACAGTAATTGTTTGTAACACAATGCCCACACTTATCCAAACACCAACACTGTTTTAGGCTTATGGGAGATAAATCAGTCATAAATCAATTTACCAAACCGTATATTCTGAGCTGGCTTCTCAAACCGGGTCTGTTTTGGTAATGGAGTAATCCTTTTTAATAGAAAATACACACACCCACGCTGTTCTTTTTACAGAGTTTGATGGATTAGCTTTTCTGCTGAATTCCATGGATGACATCCTGAAGTGGAAATCCAGGTGTGGCGATCCTTTTTATATATTTCTTTTTTCCTTTTCTTTTTTCAGCGAGCTTGAAATTGCAGACGGTGATATGCCATCAAAATCAGAGAGCGAGAGAGAGAGAGGAGAGAGAATTAGGACATAGTCTTTACTGATATTTAAGTTTCTTATCTTGTCTTTTCTATTGAATATTACAGCTCAGCTTCCGTGTTTCATTAAACTAAATATCAGTTTACCACATTAAAACAATGTATTGTGACTACATTTAATTACTCCTCAGTTTGGCTGTACAGTAGTTGCAGTGACCTCCTAAACATTTATATCTCTTTTACTCATTCTTCTTTTATTTACAAGCTACTTCTACTCATCCAACAGCCAGTATACTCAATCATGTAAAATGCAATAATGCTGCCATTCTAACATGACTGATCCTCATTCTACCAATTAACCACAGAGGTGAAAAGTTGAAATGGTTGACAGCGTCATCTTCCAACAATGGGATTCATCTCCCCTCTGCTATTTGTCTTTCATCCTTCCCTTTCTGCCGTGCTTCACCTCACCACGTCTTCCTATTTCTTGATGGATCCAAATCCATGGGTGGAGTAGGGGTCAGGTGTAGCTCAGGTGTGCGGCAGACAAAGGCGAAGAGAGTGCAAGTGAAGCTACTGTGACCACATCTATTTATCTCCAGCCGTCTATGGCTAAAACATTGGCCGTGGCCATTCAGCAACTCTGTGCTGTTTTCTTTAACCAATTGCAAGGCGTGACGTTGGAGAGTGAAAGTACCTGCATCCACGTTCCACCTGGCAGACGGGCCTGTCAGCAAACGACATAAAACACCTGGGTAGGACAAACAGCCGACCAAAACGGATTACTCACATTTTTTACTGCTGTCTGAATCAGAGTTTCACAATCTGAATTAGTCTTTTTGTCTTTTTGCTTTGGATTCGGGCCAATAGACTATAGGGACGGTTGAACTCCGGTGGGTTCATCTCTTTCTGTGGCACCTCCCGCATCCTGATGCTGACTTGCTACTCAGCTGCAGAAAGGCGGGTGTGTTTATTCCAATACAGTACCAGCAGATATAGTTAAAAAAGACACCCAGAAGCATGCACGTACAGTAGACACATGTCACAAGTGTGTAGGTGTCATACTGACTTACTTCTTTCTCACACAGAGACATCTTTTCACACACTTTACACCTAGAGAAGATCACTATCCTTAGGATTCATAGATCCTAATAGACATTCCTTGCAGTGCTCTGGATGAGATGTCAGAATTGATGGCATGCAGACCTTTATTACCTGGTATGGTGTGTGTAATTAGGTTAAATAGATGGGGTTGGACACGCATGGTAAAGGCTACATCTCTCACCCCGGCTGGATTTATTGGCCACGCTCCGCTCTCTGAGGTCTGCTCTAATGCACTCATTTGCATGAGGGCACATGTAGCTGATGTGTGTATTACTGTTACGTCAACTGCTAAGCACAATGACAAGGGCCGGCTTATGAATAGTTTGGTTCAGTGGTTGGCAACGGCCCGGCCCCGCCAACTGCCTATTAGCTATGATATGAAAGCCGCCTGGCAAGTGTTAGATTGATACTTGACACGTCGAACAATGCTCATTGTCATTATAATTACTATACGTTGAGTTTTAATTTCATGGTCGTCCATATTGCCAGCGTGATAGGGCTGTCTGTTACTTACATCTTCAGTAACAGCTGTCTATTCAGCCAGTGTATCCATCCGCCTTTCATATGTTCAACAGTCTCAGAAATAACGACTTCATAATGACTATAATCGCCTCAGATGTAATTATAATGTATAGCCATTGGTACAATTAAACTGTATTTTCTGAAGAAACATACCACTTTTTTTTCTTCCTCCAGATGTCCAATCAAGTGTAAATCACAGATAAACTAATAGCAGAGGACTATATGTGTTATGACCCGTATATTGAATAGACTTTAAAAGGAATCACTTTACACTAGTTACTCTGTCATTTGCTGGAGGGTCCATCCCATCTGTCTGTTAAGGACAAGCTGATAATGAAGTGTATTTGATGAAGTAAGTTGATAATGAGAACTAGCCGGCCAGCAGTAATGACAGTGTAGGAGTAGAGACAGTGGCAGTAGCCTGCAGTGGTGGATGTTACTGTTCAGACTTTTCTGACCTTCACAGATTCCAGTTTCCCCTCCAATACCCATCATCAGATTGAATCATTGAGGAGGCGTGTGTGCTGGTACTTGCGCGTTTGTGGAAGTGTGTGTGTGCGTGCAAATGTGCCAGGACGATCTCATTCACCAAGGTCTCCCCCTCCTAGTTTGGGGGGAACAAAAATAATCTTGCAAAGAGGGACGTTCACATTCACACGCATTCATGCACACAACCCGCCTCAGACTCCAAGGCCAGGCAATTGGCTTTGAGCAGCTGAACCATGTTACTCTACACACACACACAAACACACATACAGGCTCATACTCCCATTTCCTTGAACTTGGCTACTTGGCTGTGCATCAGGACGAGCTCAGTAAGCCCTCCACTGGGATGTGGGGTGCATAGCGAAGCAATTTGTCTAATATCTCCTGCATCCTCTCTCTCTCTTTCTGTCCATCCACCTGTCTTTATTTTTTATCTTGCATGCACATGCACTATTTCTTCCTCTCATTCTCTTTCACTCTCTTTTTATTCCCCTCCTTCCTCATACTCCACTACACGCACAGCACTTTCTCCCTGTTCCCCCCCCCCCCCCCCAACCCAAACCCCCCCTCAACCCTCCCAGGCTAGGAGACACCATAGAGGGGTCTGCTGAAGACAGGGCCCATTGACAGGCTAGAGTGGCAGTAACTTATTGTCTATTGATGGAGTGTGACAAATCATGTGGGAACGCAGGGGTGCATGGCAGTGAGAGCCAGGGTGTTGAGTACGTGAGTGTGCCTGCGTGTGTGCTTGCATCTCTGTGTGTGTGTGTGTGTGTGTGTGTGTCTGTGTCTGTGTCTCTGTGTGTGTGTGTGTGTGTGTGTGTGTCTGTGTGTCTGTGTGTCTGTGTGCCCGCATGCGTTTGTGCCTTTTTGTGTCTATGCCTGTGTGTGCGTGTGTTTGAGCGTAACGTCTTAGTGTGGGGCAGGGACATAGCCGGGACCCTTTACAGCTCATTTAGCCCAAATGGGGCCACCTGGGTGGTGAGGGAGCTCAACAGGGCGGCCCTGGCACTCTGGAGCCCTGCTGACAGCCCCCAAATATAGGGGCTCCGTCAGCCTATTAATCAACGCAGGCACTCTGACAAATCACCACAACTATGACCTAATGAGAGGGGGAGAGAGGAATGAGGGAAAGGAAAGAGGTAGAGACATAATAGAGGAGGTGGAGGGGGCACCGGAGTATATGGACGAAGGTGCAGGGGCTGTAAGCATGTAAGCTAAGAAGTGACAGAGAGAGCAGGGGCTTAATGAAAAGGAAATGAAAGAAGGAGTAGCCAGACATCGCAACTTGCATTGCGTACCATTGGGGGTGAGCCACAAGGTAATGAGAGGAGAATGCTAACACAGTTGTCATCCGTAGATAGTCCTCGGTTCTCTCCAGTCCTACTCACAACAAACCAATTGATTTGTTATGAAAGCCCAAATCATGCACTCCAAAATGTAACAAATTGGATTAGCAAGCACTCGCTCAGCCGCACCATCTCCGTCGCTGGAAAATAATTTAGACTACAAATACTTTCTCGACAACTTTTTTTTTTTGCAGATGCTTCAGAGCAAATTAGAGGTGAGAAGACAGTTTGAGTTTGAAAGCAAACAACATTGATGTATGTCTCCTTCTCTGGTTCCCACCCTGAGGTGAGCTAGCATCTAATCTCTCCACTACCAATCTCAGGTCCAAATCACATTAGCCGGGATCAGAGGTGAAACTGGAGCTTTTCAACAGCAGCCTGTTCTCACTAATGAACCCCCATGGCCATCCACTGCATATTACAGCCACACTGAGTGAGGGGGAGAAAGTTTTTGCAATAATCATTATGTAATTGCACCATGCCTGGGTTTCCATTGCCCTGACATTTTGAAAGCTCGATAGCAATATCTTTATGCTTCTCTATAGGGAATATGTTTGGAATGGCTGCACTGTATATGATTGATGGTTGTCTGAGGATAAGAAATCTATTTATTGTAATTATATAGTTCAGTGTCCATCAGAAGTTTACACTGTGAAATATTTGTTTATTTTCCATTCATTTTGTTTTGTGAACCTAGATTGACTTAACTGACATTGATTGTTTAAGTGACCCGACTGTTAAGTCACTTAATGAAGAGAATACAAGCCCAACACCGTTCTTTACAAAATCTGCATCGAAGACAGAACTCTTCTTTTTTTTTTGTAACCAATTAATATGCAGCCTACCACTGAACCCTGGAGTGAATATTCAAAAGCAGCACCTTCCTATTGACTTGTTCCTGTCCAGCCATGGGATCTATGTGATATACTAAGCCCAGCCTGTCTGCTCCATCGACTGGCCCAGGATGGAAGGCCCATAGAGAGGATGCACAACTGCATGCTCCTTCCATCCATTACCTAGTTGTGGTAACGCTGCAACAGCTACTGCTTCTGAGTGTGTTGAACAGAAAGCCACATCCACACCTTTGCGAGATGTGCTCACACAATCTGCTCCCAATTCCCGCTGACTGAGGCTCATTGATAAAGGTGCCATCCTGATGTGTGTGTGTGCGCGTGGATCCATCACTTCAGGATGCTTCACCAATTAATATGAAAGGCATCTGTTTGCCCAAGGTGACTAAAGTAACATACGTTCCCAATGAACTAGGGCCTCCGTGTTCTGCTTTGTGTTTTTTTGTGTACAGGAAGAATAAGATGCTGCTTTGGAATCAGCTGTTGGAGCTTTTGCTTTCTCAATCAGTGGTTTGTGAATATGATACAGTTTCAGGTGCTTTCTTTCTTTGCTTGCTTGCTTATTCAAACTAGCTCTTTTTATGTTGTCTTTAGTTGAATGATATAAACACTCGTGAATCAAAATCCACTGATTATAAGGATTAAATCCGTCTTCTGATCCCATGTACGGTGTGACAATTACTGTACCACCTCCTTCAGCAGCTGCAGCTACAGTACACCATGCTCCCTGAATGCAAAGTGATGATGAATGTATAGTGAGATGTATACTACTTATGACTAACTATATATATATATATATATATATATATATATATATATATATATATGTCAGTATATTGATGCCACTCTATTTGTGACTCTAATTCCTCGACATTTACTGTATTTGGGGAATAACATGAATCTGATTTATTTTCAAAATGAAATCCATCTTTGTCAGTGTAATGTTATTTCTCCTGGATTTTAATTAAGGCCTTTGTGAAGGTTCTGCCTCTGTCCTACTGTCTTAACTGCCCACTGATTTAATCTCATGGCAAATGTTCATTGAGTTGTGGGCAAGGTCACCGGAGACAGAATGCCAACTTTTTTAACAATTTTCTCTCAAAAGAGGACAAAATGACGGATGTGATCTGACATTTAGTGTTGATAATGGCAGGCTCAGCCAGTAAAGTAGCATGTTAGTGCCCCTCACCTCCCTTTATGACCTACTGTACAGCGCACTGGTACATTAATGTCAATAATGTGCTTAGCTTTTTCTGGCACATTAGTGCAACAAAGAAATGAAAGTGTGGGCCTGTACAGCACGAGGTTATAAAGTCTACTCGGCGTGTTATGCTTGCATTAGTTGTCTTTTGTGATATGAGTGCCTGCAACCAAATCATGAATGATGATGTTACCTCGCTCTTTTCATAGAATTTGACAATGTTTGTATTTTTGCTGTAAGAAATGTTACACTGCCAGAGGGCTATGTGTACGTGTGTGAGTGTGTGCATGTTTGCTCTCCTGAGTTGACAATAGACCTTTACAGCATCAAATCCCTACAAGGTGAGGCACAACTCAAAAACATCTTTTCATCGCCTTCCTTATCTTTTTCACACTGCTGTTGGCAGCAAGAAAGAGAAAGAAAAACTGAGAGCGGAAGCATTATAATTTTATTATAAGGACAGAGGGGGTAAAATAGAGCACACGCGATAAGGATCTGGAGATTAGGATGGAGCTGAACAATAAATTATGCAAAGTGTTTGAAAACACATACAGCTATAATTAAGTGCCATTTGATTTAAAATGAGGTGACAGCAAGGATTTATTTATCTCCTTAACCCCCTAAAACTGCCATTAGCATGGTAGAAAATGAACTGTTTGAACTGGTAAGAGAACAAGGCCCTGATCTGATAAACAATAATAGAGCACCCCCCAACCAAAAGCTGACACACACACACACACACACACCCACACACACACACACACATACATGCATACACACACACACACACATAGAAAGGTGAGATCAATGTCTGCATGGACTAATCAGTTCATTGCAGGCCCTGCAAAACCACGGGAGCCCTTTGCTAATAATGTCATTATGAATGGAGCCTGAACACTGCTGTGTTTACAGTATGGCCCTGAGTGAGGATTTCCACACCAACTGGTGTCAGTCGGTGTCCATAATTTCCCTTTGCAATTATTGACAGTAATTGTTATTGCTCAAATTAAAGCATTGTATTTAATGAGTTAGGTACAGGGTGTAGGAACAAAGTGCTTCACAAACTAGCCTTATCTCTGCCGGTGTTTTACATGTGTGGTGGAAGAGAAAGTCCATAAATATGTGGCAGTTAGCACTAACTCGTATGCGTGTTTGGCCACTACCTCAGCCCCCGAAGAAGATGTTTTTTTCAGTTTAGAGCTCGATAATATTAAAGATTCAGTGTGTAGGATTTATTTTAGGGGGATTTTTTGGTAGAAAGTGGACGGGAGCTCCAGGGTCCGTCCGGTACCTCCACCATATTTGCTGTCTATTCTTTCACTATACAAATGTTAACTCTCGCTCTCTGTACTGACAAGTCCACTCTGCGCTGGAGGTTTGAGGTTTCTTTGCCGGTGTTGTGTCGAAGATGTATTAGGCAGCCATTGACTTTCATTCAAATCCATTCATTCATTCCATTCATTGAGCCATTCAAATGTGTGATGTACCTAATCTATCTTTTAGGGGATTGCACAGACATCTCCACTTTGAGTAAAGGAATGTGACAACATCTTTCTACTAACAAACTTCGCACGGCTACAAGTCAGTATAGTCAAGGTCAAACATTTTAAGGGACATAAATATAAGAAAAACACTTTTTTTAGGGAATCTTTAAGATAAATTCCTACCTGTGATACAACCAAATCAGAAGGATGTATCTATGCAGTTACATTATAGCATGCATACATTACATGTCTGTGAATGGTCAGACAGTTTGCCTGTGAAACAGTAAGACTCGATTGAGTGTTGATACTGCACCTGATGAAACGTCATGTGTAATCAAAGCTCTGAATTATTTATATATATATATAGTTTTATGTCCCAAAAACGCAACTATTGCATGTTGTGTCATAGCTGTGACATTGTGTCTTTAGAATTAACTTGTGACATCAACCTTGATGTAGTCTTTGTTTTGTGACGGGGTTCCAGTAACCTGAATTTTATTCCAACATATCTTCTTGTTCTTCCGCTCGATCTCTCGCCGTACTAGCAACTTACCCAACTAAGCCACTACATACTCCATAAAAAAGTAGAATATGCTGAAATATGCAATTTATTCATAGTGGCTATGGAAATGATATATAGAAGTTTTGCCAGATCAATGTCTAACAGTGAGGCCTTTGTCTGAGAGCAAGTCGCAGTTTCTCAACCCTCAGCGCTCCTTAGTAGATTTCACAGTTTATATTATGCACAAATGACAAAGAGAAAGTACTGAATAAGTAATAGGCTATTTCCTGGTAGCACATTGAGGTGAAATCACAACGAACATCTTTTTTTTTTCCTCTGTATGCTGTTCAGTGGGGAGATTGCATGAGTGAATGCTTGTTCTCAGTGTTTGTGCATGTGTGTGTGTGTGTGTGAGGAGGGCGAAATCTAAAGCTACTGACTGTTTATCTGAATCAGCTTTGTTCATTAATTCATGGGTGATATTTTATGCATTTGGTGACAAAGTTTAAAAGAGTAGACCCAAATGCAGACGCAAGACACTGAGGGAGATGTTATGATAGGGTTATCATTAGGTTATGCGAGGCTATTGTTCTCTAAAGGAAGAAGTTGGAGGGGGCTGGTGAGTTAAAGGTTCAAGTGGATTACAGAGAAAGGCTGATGAAGGCAGCAAGTAATCGTAGGCTGGAGACAGTTGGATGCCGGGTGGTGGTTGACTGCAGGGGAAGGCAGAAGACGGAAAAGAAGGTGGTTCTTTGTAGGCAACTGGTGGACCAAGGCTGAACAGAGTTTGCAGGTTAAAACCAAACTCTCAAATTATTCAGGAACAAATCACGGTGAAATTATCATGGGAAACTTGATGAACTGATGAGCCTTTAATGGACTAGAACCATTACTATAAGCTGAGGAGTTATCAGGGAAACTGTTGGGACTAAGGCAATCCATAAAGATTCAGGAGCTGGCATGTGGTGCAGAAAACATAATCCATAATATTTCATATTTGACGGATTCGGTACAGGACCTGTCGGGGTTTTGTTTGAAGCTTTGTCTCAGTATCTTTTCAGGTTGTGTATGAGATTATGTTTGTAGTCACATTTATTTGTGTGTGTGCATTTATCATTGTCTAAAGTAAGAGTCCTTCATTCCTTCTCCTCTTTTTTCTGTCTTCGTCCTGCTACTCCCCCCCCCCCCCCCCCCCCCCATCCCCCCACACACACATCGTTCTGTCTCTCTGTTGCTCATGGGGGAAGACAGATTGCCTCGGCTGAGATTTTTGATCCCAGAGACCTGCAGGCACACAGCAGCCGTTAACAGGGACCTGCCTACCTGCCTGCCTGCGAGGCTGAATGACGGCCCAACTAACTTAGCCTCCCCTCGTTACTGCGGTAACATACAAGGAAGAGGGTGGTCATGAGGCATACAGTGTAGATAATATTAGGCTGTCATGCTCAGATATACATGCGTCTGTTTTCAAAGGTATCATTTTAGTCCTGTCAAAAGATCAGAGTGTATCATCAGAAATGCAATATGGAAACACGTAGCTGCTGATCAGATGGGATAAAAAGGTTCAGAGTTATTTTGGGATTGCCTTTTGGTTCCTTTTTTGGAAATAATTGTTGTGTCCCATGTGTGGGGAGTTTGAGAAGCGGTGTCAGACAGTCGTCAGACAAATACAGGACACGGCTGAGAGGTGCCAAGGTGGTTGACTTCCCTTAATGAAGGGCCTTGCTTTACAGTAGCTCAAGTGAGAGAGGTCACACACACACACACACACACACACACACACACACACACACACACACACACACACACACACACACATTTCTCCATGTCACAACCTGCTCGTGGGTGCTGTTTCAGTGAAAGGTGCCAGCCTGCTCAGCCAAGCTCCTAACAAGAGCCAAACAGTCGTGAGACTGAGGAGTAAGAACAGAAAGGTGAAGTGGGGTGGGGAAGGGGGGTGAGGATGGGAGATAAGAGGAGCAGAGAGCTGTCAACCTCCCGGGACATGTGCAGAACTCAGTGTGTATGTGGAGCAGTCAGCTACTGCGCTGCACTGACCAGCAGACATTGGCTGTGTAGACTTGGCAGGTGTTTGGTTATTTGCTGTTGTCTGCATGTAATAATACATTCACAAACAGCAAGGATTCTAAATTGGACCTCACCTTGTCAAACACAAACAAGGCCCCTCACCTTTTTCTCCCCGGAGCAATACATGATAGATCTTTCTCACAGAAGCGCAGCGAGCCTATTTGAGGAATGTACCAAACTGTGTCCAATAGACTAGTACTCACAGTCACACTACGGTGGACAAGCAGCCTAATGATGTCTGAAATACCGGCACAACTGCTATGATATGCTGTGATAATTGCTACCCTCCTGTCCACAGTACAAATAAATGTGGAATCGGTGGGCAAACACATTAATATGGAAATGTCTACATTAATTTGGAGCATGGTCTAAATTATTCAGTAATTAAGCCACTGCAAATTTACACAAACTTTCCCCCTGGATGACTAGGGAGAATAGTGAGGAGCTAGAAATAGCCATGCAGAGGGATTTGAAATATGTGTTTGCATGGTGTGAATGCATAGTCATATCAGTCAGTGAATTCAACCACAGCTTTCAATATGGGGGCCATAAGGGCTCTCATGTGAAATCGCACGGCCATTGATATATTACTTGGCTACCTTAGCTTTACTAACTGAGAACTAATATCAGCTAACATTAACATTAGCCTACATTGAGTTTCAACTTCGCACTGCAGATGCCAAATATGACCTGCCAAAATGCAGTTGTGAATAATGAAATTGCAGCAGCCAAATGAAAATATATATTCAATTTGAATAATTTAGAGATTCAGAAATACTCCTGCTCCCACAAGTGTCCAGCACACTGTACAATGAGTACATTACTCAAACGGTATGAGCCAAATCAACAGGATACTGAGACATTAGTGAAGTACACCTACCTTAGAGCGTAACTTTATAGTTGAAATATATAACATTATATCTCCAGTCCTCTCCCTCTGTGTTTGAATTCCTCAGCATTAGGGTGTGTGTGTGTGTGCGTGTGTGTGTGTGTGTGTGTGTGTGTGGTGTATTTGAGGAAAAAGGCCCTTTGTGTCGTCTGATGTGCTGGACTTATCATTGCATGGATTTGGAGTTTAAACCACAGTGTGTTTGAAGTTTTGTGATTGTGTGTCCCTCCGTGTGTGTGTGTGTGTGTGTGTATATATATATGCATGCCCCTGAGCCTGGGTGTGTGTATGTGTGTGTCTGCGCCAAAGCACGTACAAGCGTGTCAACTTGTGTAACTGTGGTTGTCCTTTCAAAGGGCCTTCACAGATCTGTCCGGGGCCCTTTGATCAGGCGTTCTATGACTCGCCTGCTCTCGACGGCCCTCGAGATAGGAGGGTGCGTGCTGGGTGGGAGACGAGGCTGGTTGGACATGGATGAGACTGTGGATTTTACCCACACGCACACACAAACGTATAAACATTAACACACAAACACACACATAATTTGGAGATAAGATGGCTGAAGTGTACAATAGTGGGAGCTTCACTCAAATGTGATACAATGAGACTCTGAAAAGACGTAAAGAACATATTATCGGACAATGCAGATGTGTGTGTGTGTGTGTGTGTGTGTGTGTGTGTGTGTGTGTGTGTGTGTGTGTGTGTGTGTGTGTGTGTGTGTGTCTGTGCCTGTCTAAGTCAAAATGTCATCACAAGATTAGAAAATACTTCAAAGAATCAGCCTCTGTAAAGGGCTAGTCTTGGTTTAGTTACATTTGAAAGGGTTAAGGTTAGTGTAAGTCATCCTCTATATCTGTATGTATCTGTATGCTTTTGCATTTGTCTATATTGAACACAGCAGCTGTACAGTAAACTACTGGTTCATGTTTACTTTGAAACAGATTTGCTGTGATATCGCATATTTTTGTCCTCTGCTGATTAAGTGTGTGTCTTGTAGCTTTTGAGAGGACATCAGTTTGGATTGAGATGGATCTCAGGTAGGGTCTAATACTGAGTGGCATCACCGCACCACACGGACATACTGTAGACCTGACACTGAATTGATCTGACAATAGAATGGATCAGACTAGCCGCTAGTAAGTCAGAAGGTAGAGCATAATCCCCTCTGTCAAGTCTCTGTCTCGTCAATATTCAAATCCAGCCGGCTGTCCAATGGCTGTCAGTTACAATCTTCCTCTGGCTCATGGCCTAGCACAGGCACATATCCAAATTGAATTGGAAGTTTGCTTCTCAATGGAAATTGAGTCTAAGAGATGACCCACCTGCCCTGTATTGTGAATTTGTCAGTTACCCCAACTGGACTAAATTCAAATGTACAATATCTATTCCCAACTTATCTTTGTTCCTTTTTTTTTTTTTTCTGTCTCCCTATACGGCTTCTCGTTTTTCTTTTAGTTTGACGTATAACCGCCCTCTGTCGACCTCTACTCACCATGAGTTTAAAACATTTTCTCTACTTTATTTCAAGGAACCATGTAGATTAAGATCAAATTTGGAAAGATTTGTATCACCAATTGTGACTTTGCAGCTTTCTCTGGGGGAGACTGCTCACTCTGTGCTGTCTAGAAGCTAGATTTTTTCAAAACTTGCAAGTTTTGATACATCCTTGCTCATCTTTCTTTTCAGAGACGTAGGGTGAATCTGAGTGTCTTGGTTAGTGAGGGACTCTCTTGTCAGTTGCAAACCCATTCTGTGATGTGAACTGCTGAGAAGGGTTTATTTCTTACAGAAAATCTAATTCATCTTTCACCAGAATCCCAGGTTCTAACCCCAAATGAGATGGTTGAAGAAGTGACGACCAGTCAAAATGATATCCATTCACTCAAAGTAACATGACTCCAAAGGTCTAAAAACTGAAAGTGGTTCTCACAACGGTGAAAATGATAGGGGACATTTAACCATAGTCTCTCTCTTTCTCTCTCCATCTTTCTCTCTTGTTCAGTCCCTCTCTTCCTACTAGTCTGACACATGTCGCCCTGGCATGCATGGAAAGGCCTGACCTTTGGAAAGTTTAGCACTTTAAATATTTAGGCTTGGGTTATGATGGATCCTCCAGGCCCTGCGGCAATGTGCGAAGCCTCTGATTAGGGCTGCTGTCAGAGTCATTTAGCCGAGAGTCTGGCTGTCGGTGGCGCTCTCTGTTTGACAGGCGAGCCTTTTAAACAAACAGCGGTCCCAGTGGCAGAGCAGGCAGGGCACCCAGCGCAGTACAAACACCCAACACTCTGAGAGAAACCACTCAGCCCACTGACAGCTGCGGAGGAAACCACTGGCCATTGTCTCTCATGATCTTTCAGGCACTTTGTCTTTCTGCTCACTCGCTTTCTTTCACATAGTCTATACTTGTCCCTCTTGCCTGTTTTTCTTGTCGCCGTTCCTTTGTTTTCTTTTCCCCTCTTCATGAAGATATTTTTCCTTCATCAGAGTTCACGTCTCCTTTTTGTTATCCTCTGTGTCTGTGCCGAGCCGCTGACGTCGAACATCAAAGTTTCATCTGTGCTGTGTGTTGAGTAAGATTTAGTAAGCAAGTTGATTGCCGGATGATCTCTGAGCGGGGCTTATGCTCTTAATTTGTCAAACATCACTGCTTATTATCAGCCGAAAATCAGGATAGATGCTCTCTGTCTCGTGCCTGCGTCGTCCCATGATTAGGACAGCTTACATTGATGTTCACGTTGAAATACATCTGAGCCAGCCTTTTCATCTCACTCTGAGACAATCTCCCGTGGCATCAATCCTGTAAATATATGAGTCTTAATATGTGTGTCCTATTCTGTATGCAGAGGAAGAGCCAAGTCAGCAGCTCCAGTATTAATGCATGAGAAATGAGCAGAGCCCATAAGAATTAAAGGGTAAGACTCCCCTTATTAAGATGTAAATTCCGGGGGAAAACTTGCCGAAATGAGGATACAGGGAAGTTATTGTCAACTTTAGCCTACTTATGCATTTCTAAGAGGCATTGTTGTGTTACAGCTGTTGAATTAGATACACACAGCAAAGCACCTTGTGTATTTTTTCGGCTCATTTTCAGCACAAGATCAACCAATCTCAACGAATATGCAACCTATACTTTACGGAACAATTTACACTTTTGGTCACATTATCTAGTGACAGTATACATGGCAACTATCGTGGTAATTCAATCTCTGTTTGTGTGTGCTCCTTCTTCTTTTTCTCCCTCTCTACCTCTTTCTCATTTCAAATTTGCACTTAACACCTTCCTGGGGAAAGGCTTCTCATTCATCAACGGTGTTTGTCCCAGTGACAAGCAGGGCGCCTCCTGCATATCAATATCAGCTAAGACAATGCTGAGCCTGTAACCTTCAGCTAAATGTCATTCTGCTTAATCCTATTTGAAAATTAAACATTGAAAAACCTTTAGCGTACCTTCCTGTCTTCCTTCCTCTCTCGCTCCCTCCTTTATTGGCCGCTGTTCCTATAGCTGTCTGCTCTCCCTCACTCCTTCCTGCTCTTGTTTTGCACACTGGGTGACATTTGTATTGTCTTGTTTGTGTGAGTGTTTGTATCCCATAATGGTTATTTAGTAGAACTGATTTTAATTTTATGTCACTGAAAAAATAATATAGGGGCAATTTGTCTGCCCCTAGTAGTCATCTACATTATTCATCTGCACAAAGACAGCAGTCATCAAAGAGGCAGACTTAACTACTTCTCCCTTTGTTCTGTCTTTTTGGAGACAGTCTACTCACTCTGTGATGGATGTAAAGAAAGAGATCCATCCTGACACAAAAATTACCCAGAGAAACAGAGAAACTAGTGGCCAAAGTTGTATGTGGAAGGAGACCACAGTCACATGAGAGGAAACCTCTTTGTCAAAGCTGCATATTTACATAAACAGATCCTCCCCTTACAGACGGTAATTACTGCACTGACAGTAGTTGGGAAGCAGATGAAGAGGATGTCGGATTCATCCACGTACACGCTATGACAGAGGCCAAAACTTCATCAAAGTGCTCTTGCATTGAGAGGCCCGCTTCTTAGTATGCACGAAACATATGC
Organism: Cottoperca gobio; assembly: GCF_900634415.1. Taxonomy (NCBI): domain Eukaryota; kingdom Metazoa; phylum Chordata; class Actinopteri; order Perciformes; family Bovichtidae; genus Cottoperca; species Cottoperca gobio. The sequence goes on from NC_041363.1 coordinate 8,291,260, forward strand.
GTGATCTACTTGGTGTTTTACCCCCCTCTACACACATGTACGCCTCACACAGACACACTGAGCACAACTATAATGTACATGTTTGAAGAAACTGTGAGGAATCAGAGGGGAGGGAGGGCGGGATAAAAGGACACGTGGAGATTGCAATGAAAATGCAATCATTTGCAGTCGGACAGATATAATTCTCCTTTGGAGGGAATGTGATGCGGCAGCTCAAAGACAGCCTTCAGCCAGCTCTACATATGGATTTGATTGACCACAGTTGCTCGTCAAGAGATTCCATTGAAATACTCAGAGTGAATAGCAACGTGCCGACCCTTGATTATCATATTGAAGCCCTCCATTCACTCTGGAGCTCAAATAATTAGAAAATGTTATGGAGAGACGTACTGTAGAAGCGGAGAAGCAACAAGATGTGAGGAGTAATTTTTCTTTCTATCCTAAAAATTAGTCACAAGCACATGGTTGGTATGAAGTTGTTATACAAGCTAAGACTAAGACTAAGCCACAGTGAGCAGGAGATTTACAGAAAGGAGACGACACATAGAGACGTACAGAGAGCCACATTCTCTTTTCTTTCACTTTCTTTCTGTCTTAATGTTCCCTAGAACATCCCATAAATCTTCACTCTGTTTGTGTGGATGTTTGCAAGTCTGTAAGTGTGCTTGCGTGAGTGCAAAACTGTGAGTCTAATAGTGTATCACAGCGGCAGAGACTACTGACCCACACAGTATAAAAGAAGAAAGGAACTCCCATGTGAGAAGTTAAAGGTGGCTTGTCGAGCCCCGGAGAGTTTCACTCTGTGGTGTGTGTGTGTGTGTGACAGAACAGACAACTGGTTACTCCACACTGTATTTTTTTACAACAATACAAATAATGGGGAGATACAGGTACATCATCTTCATACACCTAAACATAAATTGTAAAGGATTTGGTACTACTTGGTATTAAAACAGCTTCTGTTCTGTCTCTCTATGCTTTCCAGGTGGGAGATGCAGGAGGATGCAGAGCTGGAAGAAGGAGAGAAATTCATCGTAGAAGAACTTCAGAAAGCCTATTTTGTTTGCTGCTGCAGCCCAGGACCTGCAGGACCCTCCCGAAGCTGATGAGACACTGGCAGAGCAGACCCAGGGGGAAACACAACAATACGATAAAAGTGCTGCCCAATAACAGTCCATGCAGTTGGAATTTTTTATCATATTGTAAATGTTTGCTTGTAACACTCACTTGCAGCTCTCAAGGTAGTAGAATGTTTGTGTGTGTGTGTGTGTGTGTAATTGGGTTTGTGCATGCACTGTGTGCAGCGAGTTTGCATATATGTGTGCATGAAAACATGAGTGAGAGAGCGGACAAGAAACTGTGGAACAACAACAAGAAGAGTGAGGGAGATGTTGGCTCCCTCTTTATGCACACGTCTCAGACAAACTCTCTTTCTGTGCGGCATCAGACGCATTTCATCTTTTTGGAGCACACCTCCAGAAATCAGTTCTGGGAAATGGAGAGCCTGGATTTGTTTGCCTGGGACACGATGGGACTGTGTGATCATTGTCGGTAGTTGAAGTTTTTTTTCGACACAGCGAGTGTAAAGACATTGGTGTCAGCATACTTTCTCCTGGTTCCTAAAAGCAAACATCAAATATTACGGTTGGGAAGCAAGATGATGTATGTTTAGATTACAGTGTGTCCCAAAAATCTGCCCCACTATGTAATATCAGTCAGGATTTTTGTGCAAACTGAGAAAACATTTATTTTATGTGTAATACGATTGCTCGGTGTATATTTTTTTCCAAATGTGTCCATATTTTGTTATTTATGAGATGGAGAATGTTTTAGAATTAAACATGAAAATAAAATCATATTCTTTCTTCACAATTGAACAGGCTTCTTCTGTCATATGATCAATTCGTGTGATCTCGGTGCAGTCAATAATTGATGATGATTTATGACTATGAAGTTACCATTAATTTTTGAATACATACATCAGATGTTCAAATAAGGATTGAACACAAATGATGCTCTTTTCATCAACAAGAAGATAATTTCAGCTCACAAAGGCTACTGTACACCCTGTGCAATTCCTTTGAGAGAGAGGGAAAACGCTTCCTGCTCCAGAGAGAGAGATGCTCCTTTCCTTAACTAGATTTTTAATGCAAATGTAGCAAGATTGCGATTGCCAAACCACTTAGAGAATACAAAAGACAACAAAATGTTCAGCATCTGAATGTTGCCTGTGAATCCGAACAAAGGCTTAAAAGGCAACAAAGCACCGTTGGTCTTTGTAAATGCACTGCATTTGACATAACAATAAAACCATTTTATTTTGGTGTTACAAGAAAAAAAAAAAGTATTTGGCTAGCCAAACTGTTCTTGTGAGATAACTGAAAGAAACGCTTTGATCTCTTTTCTTTTTCTCCGTCGCCATCCCTCCTAGAGTAAGTTCCTGTAAGGTTATCCATTTGTATTTCCATTGGGTGAGGTTCAGAAGACAACTGTCAGAAAGGCTGACAGTATAATTCACAACAAATCATTACAAAGAATGATTCATCACAAAGAATAAACTGAATATTCTATTATACAGTATTCATTCGGGGATTATCAAACCTACATAAACATTTTAGAATCCCGGAGCTCATCATGACATATTTATGCAGGATAAACAGTGGCAGCATTTTAACTCCTCTGATTTCCATTTCAATTGATTACCCTCAGTATATTAGTGCATTATCCACAGCAAACTCTCACAGCAGAAACATGTTGGTTTTATTTGTATGTTCATCTATTGAGTACAACAAGCTTTGTGTCGGCATGTAGTGAGCCAACATGGTAGCATTACAGGAAGACGATCCTTCTGCTGGAGCGCCCTGGTTTCACTTCAATTTCCATATCATGTCCCAATTCCTTATTATTTGAAGTTACAAACAAGTCATAATGCATTTGTCCCTAAATGTATTTTTTAATTCAAAATACACCAAGGAAACAATTGTGAATATTCTATATCAGACTAGAAAGATACAGCAGCGCAGACCTCCGCCAAGGCCATGCGCTATTTTATAATGTTAACAAAGTGAAAAAACATTTCTGTACCCGCCCCGTGCTGTGGATCCTCTCCAATATTTGATGGGTTCTTCCTTGACCAATGCTACACCCTTCCATAAAGTTTCTTGACAATCGGACCAGTAGGTTTTCCATAATCCTGCTCACAAACATACATACTAACCGAACACGCGGCAGCACAGGGCTTGAGTCCTGATCCGTGACCTTCTGCTGCACGTCATCACCTCTCTTTCCTATTTTCCTGATCTTCAGCTATACTATCATTGGGGCAAAAAAAACAAAACCCAAACAAACAATCTTTAAAAAAAAAAACACATCTAGTCTTACTTCGCTTCAAGTGGGCCTACAGTTTGAATGTAGGCCAACCAAGATTTAGCTGCTCCAAGTGAATTGAGCAGTTGTTGTTTTTGTGAGTCTTTTTTAAAATAGTCAAATCATGTCTGAAGTAATCAAACTAGGTTTTAGTTACAAGACGTCCAAGTCATATGCCTCGAGTCAACACCTCTGCTCTCAGGTGCTGCATTGAATTGACTGCATCTCCCTTATCTTGTCAATCTCAGTGGATTTCAATGCCACAATATCTCATCTCTGTTTCTTATTTGGGTCTCCCCTCACAGCATTTCTAGTGCTCTGCTTAAGGAAACAGGGTAGCTCAGCTCCCTTGAGAAACAGCTTCAAGTTCTAGAGGCCGTCCGGAAGTAGGGCATCCAGCTTTAGTTTAACCAGGAGGCTATTTTTGTGAGTAAAAAAACACACCATAAAGTACAGTTGCAAGGTCATGATACAGGTGAGCAGGGTATGGCACGTGGTTTTTGGTATATGTAAGTCACCTGTGGCATCAGTGAGTCTGGCAGGTCTAGTTTCAAGCATGATACCAATGAAAACATGTTTTTTCTTTCCCTTTTAAAGAAACTTGAGCTGATTTCACTCTGAAAGTGCAGTGAGAAGAGTTCTGAACACTTCCACAACAACAGCTTTCCCCAAGAGAAAACTGATGTCCTTGTGCCAGAGGTGGAGAATCAGTCCTCCTGCCAGTCTGATATAATCAATGTTATTATTATGTTCAAACAAAGGAAGTTATAAATGTTCCCTATTTGAAGGATTCACATCAAGTTCATGTTTTTTGCCATTCAAGTCTTCAAGGTATGTCCAGGTGAGAGAGAAACCGGTGTGTGCCTGCTTATATCCTATTCATCTGAAATATGAAATAACTTTATATGCTTTTAGCTTCCTACCTCTCCTGCACAAGCGCTTGGTTACTATGAATTCATGTATATCTGAAAATGTGTAGGTACACTGTATTTTTGTTGATGTGCAAACAAATACAATAAATAACTATAGTGAAAGTATCAATAGTATAGTCACTATTATGCAGATGCTATGTAGTGTGGGGTAGCGTGATCTAAAACAATGCATCATATGTACATAAATAAAAACTTTATTTACAAAGTATTTAAATGATCCAATACCTATGCAGTAGCTGTAAAAAAAAAAAATGTAGTGGACTAAAAAGTAAAAACGTTTCCAGCTGAAATGCAGTTGAGTACAAATATAAAGTGGCATACAATGGAAAAAAAATCTAGTTAAGTATAAGAACCTAAAAATTGCAGTTCAGTACATATGTACTTAGTTACATTTTACTATTAAACATTACATACCAAGCCGAGATGTACAACTCTCACACGAGAGAAAACATCTAACCATAGGTACAAACTGGAGCCGCTGCTGTGCTACTGTCTCTTTAAATATCCCTTCCAGTCCGTTGCCCCGGTAACCCGGAAGCTTCACGCGCTCCATGCTCTGCATTGCTCAGACTCCTTCCTGTTTTAGAAATTACAAGGAAGCAGCATCAACTGGATCAACTGTCGCGTATACTGATGGTGCGTGAGTCGAACAAAAAAAAAAAGCATGCATGCATCTACTGTAAACAGCTGTTTCCTCTCCGAAATGTGTTTCGTTTGGCTGACACAACTGTGAAATAAAAGCACGAATGTCCTACTGTACCTGCTCGCAGTGGCTCCATGTAGTGACTGCACACATTCCGGGAGTTGTTTGTAAGAGTACGACACATTAAACAGATGTTGGCTGTTGTTGAGAGAATAACAGAGCAGCCTAAGTTAGCTAAAGCGTGTGGAAACGAATGTGTTTCACTAACTGCAGCGTGGTTTCAAAACAAGACGAACTTTGCTGTGTTTGCATAATTAATCCAGTTGTTGCACGTGTGCAAAGTTGGGCGGATACACGGCTGCTAACAGTTACACGTTTCATAGCAATACTGTTGACACATAGTTTTAGTTAGCTGTTCATGCTGCGTGTTATTACAGAGTGAATGAACACTGCTCCGTTTTATTTAGTCAGCTATACACTTGTAGCCTGTGCAGGAGTTTAGTATTCAACAGTACGTTTGAATGTTTTGGCTCACTGCCACCTTTTACAGGTGCAACACGCTTTGTGGCAAATACCTTCATGGTGTGTAGTAAATACAGAAGGGACTCATTATTTGACAGGTACTGGCATGTTAGAGATATTACCGGATAAAACACAGTATATGTGCTACAGCAAAGAGGATTTCTAGTTCTTATTTTTTCCATTTTTTCAATTCCCACATGTGGCAGGGTGCATCTGAGTGATATTTGGGAGGAGAGGACCCATGATCTCTCATCTTTGTGCTGCCACACTAGCCCTGTACATATTGTGGATCATAATGGCCCAGATAGCTGGTCAGGAGGACAGAGAGAAAACTACTGCACTCAAAGGTAAATATGAAATGATACTTATGGAAATAAAAAAAGGGACGCAGTGCTCTTAAAACAGGGAGCTACTATACTGAAAGAGGAAAAACGGTTCAAAAGACATGAAAAATAATTATGACTACAACCAACATGGCTACATAGACTTTGTTATGATGGACCTTACTTATAATGTCAACATGTAGCAAGTTATAATTTATTAAATGTTTCCGTTTGACTTGCTGTGTCATTATTTTAAAGCTGTAGCTTTCATCATCTTGACTAAAAGACAAACGTGTCCTTACATTTAAACAGACTCTCCTGCTTTGACCCTGGTTAAGTTTCTCCTCTTATCTTAAACTGAAACCAACATGTATGACTTGTCTAATACCAAATGCAAACCACACAAATGCATATACATTGTTGTTTTAAATCACTGTGAGATTACACCATACTTATAAATGATAAATGGCATTATGTGCACAAGTCACACTTGAATAAATGTGGCAGAAACAATCCCTCTCGCGCCGATGTGCGATCGTATGCCTTTACAATGCATGTGTACCTTGATCTACATTATTTTAGTTGTATCATGAACTGAAACTTCCCTTACCAGTCCATATTTAGCTGGCCCCAAGAGTAGATGACATAGGACAGGAAATGTTCCACTTAACCTCGAGTCAAACATATTCAGCCACTCTTTTAGCAAATCAATTTGTGTGATCGCCCAACCACACACAAACACTTTTCTTTTTCTACTTCAGTGATTGCAGACAAATGTTAATAGACAATTTTTGCTGCGGTTATTATTTGATGGGAATATCCTTTCCCCACCTTCTATGACTCTCGAGGGTGATTAAAAAAGCTTTTAGTCTAAGCGAGTTGGGATGACTTTGGCGTTGCTCTTGCTTTATAACCTAAGGAAATGAGGAGGAGACGTGATCACATTCTTATTTAGGTGATGTTGCTAAGTTATGATGTTGTGATTGAGATTATGGCATGACATTTTGACGTTCTTTTCAGGAAAGCTGCTTTAACTGTTGTCACACATCTTTGATCTTTCCTCTTTCTCCTCCAGATTTGCTGTCAAGAATAGACTTGGATGAACTGATGAAGAAAGATGAACCTCCTTTCACTTTCCCCAAAACACTGGAGGAGTTTGAATACGCCTTCAATGAATGTAAGTACATATTTTAGTCTTCAAAGCACACAAAGCCTTCTACTTCTACAAAAAACACCAAATCCCATGAACTCTAAGTGAACGGAAGAACACTGCTGAGAGTTCTTGCGTAATACTTAAATCTTGGCGCTAGGGTGTCAAAAACCACACAAGGTTCTAGATATAAACTGTAGAGCAGGAAACAAAACCTAAAGACATGGGTTTGTTCTCAATACATAACCATAACATGTCGTCCATAGCAGTGGTTTTGGCTTGTGACACCTTAAAATGAAGGAACCCCTTGTCACAGCGAGAATATGTCCACCATCTTGAAATGTCTGAATTAACGTGTTTAATTTTTAATTAGCTTACCTGCCCCCGGGCACTGCGGATGAAAGTTTTTTTTTTTGCTTTTTTACCTCTGTATGATAAAGTATTGAACTGTATGTCTATTATATGTAGTCCCTGTCAAATTTTAATAATTTTAATAATTGTTAGTAGCCTGAAGAGTTAAAACGGTCCTGTGCTCAAAAGAAATTAAGCTTTTATCATCCTATGACCCCCTCAGATAAATCTTGTGACTGCTGGATGGGTCCCGACTCCCAGGTTGAGAACCACTGGCATACAGAGTTGGTTGCTTCCACTTGATTCATGTAAAAGCTGCTGAGAAACAAAATTGCCTTAACCCTTTATAAAACTAAGACAGTTTTAACATCAACCGTCTCTGTGCAATTACAGTTCTGCTCAGTGTGATGCCACTGTTTTTGAATTAATGACCTGAAACTGTCTCTGCTGTCACCAGGAAGTGTGTGTGTGTGTGTGTGTGTGTGTGTGTGTGTGTGCGTGTGCGTGCACGTGTCAATAATTAGTGACGAGCTGGACCCAGAGTTGTGCGGCTCCATATGATATAAAAGTCTCTTTAGAATTCTCTTGGCTCGCTTTAATCAAACCAGGTGGAAAGAAGGAGGAAGAGTTGGAAAGAGGGTGGTGGTTTTGACTCCCTTAGTATTCCCCTGTAGTCTCTCTCTCTCTCTCTCTCTCTCTCTCTCTCTCTCTCTGTCTCTCTGTGTGTGTGTGTCTGCTGGCTGTCTGGCTGGCTGAGTGGGGGACATGTTGTGTACTCTACGGCCCGTCAGTAACCTACTCAGCCTTGCCCTCCGCCTGACGGAGCATTTGCATAACCTCGCTGTGCCTAAGAACAGAGACGGGGAGACTCACCCCCCACCCGCCACTGTGCCAACACCCGCCACCCCCCTACCCCACCCTCAAGTCCCAGCTCAGTCTCCCATGGAGGGATGAACACATACAGAGACTCTCCGTGTCTTCTCCCTCACCCTCCTGTCTCCTCTGTTCTTCTTTCTCTCCCTCTCTCTGTATCTCTCTATTTTTGCCCCTGCCCGGCTGAAAATCCCACATCGAAACACAGCTTACCCTCCCACACACACACACATACACACCCATACCCATCTGTATGTCTTGTCAATTTCCACTCAGGCCTGTTTTTGAAGGATAGCGTTTCACAGTAACTCTGGCTTGCAGGCATTTCTATAGCTACACCCAGGCTACCTTTGCCTGAGACAGGTGGAACAAAAATGTTAATTTGACCATGTAATGATGTGAATACAGACTAGGCTGTGTACAATAGTTTGCAGGTATCTTAATCACTGAAGATGATGGCTTCATCTCGCTAGCCCTCCAGTTTTCCATTACTGGAAATCCAAGGTTATGTACACCTAATTAAGCGGCCAAATTGAGAACAGAATGCTAATTATGACAGAAAAGTTGAGAAAACGTTATTCCTCTGAGAGGATGTGTTGGGGGAGGCGATGGAGCTGATCACCCCCCTAGCACACACACACACACACACACACACACACACACACACACACACACACACACACACACACACACACATATTTCTCTCCCTCCCTCATGTACACAGACACACGCATCCCTTTCTTACAGTAGGATTTCATTATAGCTCCTCTCTTCCTTCTCTTAGGCAGTAGTGTTTAGATCCTCACCCCTCCATGAATGCATAATTGATTTTCTTCAAGGTACTTTTTGTGCACGCTGCTTTATCCTAACTTCTCACTCGTCTCCGGCTCTACCTCTCAGGCACACGTCTGCTTTTTAATGCAATATGATGACAAACCAAGATTCAGGATAACATGTTGTCTAACGACTAACCATGAAAGCAAGTGCTGTAATACACAGTGTGTTAGCAATGTAAGATTTATCACATTGATAGAGGGGTGAAAATGGTGGCAATTTAAAAGGAGATGAAAAAATGCTTAAGCATTCTTTTATCTTGCAAAGATATTGTATTTATTTATATCTTAGATAGGCTCCCTCACATTGTGCAATAATTGAGAAAGTATGAGAGCCCCCTGGCTATTTTGGTTAAGTATGTGTACTTTTCAGTGGTTTAGCTCTTACAAATTCTGCAGTCATAAAGGTCAAAATTAAATTTAACACTGTTTAGTGTTTTATTGTGTTGTAGTGTCAACGGCAGGATCGATGGGCTCATTGCTAAGGTATACACGTAGTGGTTCCACAGCCACACAAGGGTAATTGTTTACTAAGAAAAGAAAAGTAGCGCTGTTTCAGAACAGCATTTTCCTGTCTTATGACTTTTTTTATATCAAATAAAACCTGGATGTGTTGAAAACTCTTCTGTTTCTCTGGAATTATAATAAACCTCTTAAATATCATCCCAAAAAAAGCTTTTGTTTCTTCTCAGTCAATTCTTGTGTGTTGTAATGGTGGCGTTTTTACAAACACACACATGAGCCCATTTCCAATCCGGCCCCTTCACCCTCTCCCTACCCACTTCCATTCTGTTTGTGTAGGGTCCCTAATATTAAGTGCCATTCCAAAACAATTAGCGGGGAGTGGAAAAAAATTCCCGTTTCTGCCAGAGACGGGGAAGTTCGTCCTGAAGCTCGGCGCTATATTTATACCCTCCAGCTTTTAAAGAAGGGAGCCTCATTCACAGTGACTGCGACTACAAACAGAATTGAGAGTGGGAGGGTTTAGCGGCCGTATAGGAATTGTGCCATTCTTGAGCCTAGTGACATTTACTGTATGACCACACCGTGTGTGTGTTGTGTGTTGTGTGTGTGTTTTGTTAAGCTGTGCTGGTTAGGCTGATGCCCAGACAGCGTCCTCAAAGGAATTGCAAGGAGCAGTTGTCGCTGTGGCTAATGCGTGCCAGGCCACCTTTCTCTCTCTCAAAAAAACACTAAGAACCTTTTTTTCACAACTCCTCAAGTCTTTGCTCTTGGAGATTTCAGGTAGAAAAGACGGGGACAGACGTGTGGCCTGTGGCCAGAGTGAGAGAGGAGGGAGAGAGAGACTGACACAGTTAAAGAGGAAGGGGAGAGGCTTTTAGACGGATGGTGAGAGGGAAAGAGAAGTTTTGCCATACCAGCTGTCCAGCGATGGCCTGCCAGACTACCCAGAAGGCTGTTGGAGTCGTGACTGGAAGAACGTTGCTGCATCCAAAGACCTTGTACCTGCCAGATGGGGGTGGTTGAGGGAGAAAGGTGAGAGAGAGGAAGCGAAAGGACCACCAGGGGAAAAGAACGGGGGAGAAAAAAAAAGTTTCCATTTCCAGTCAAAAGTAGTGATCCATCCTCTACTCTCACACACGCGTATACAGATACCTATTATTATTATCATTACAGATGTTTTTACCTTGTTTCATTCTATCTTTGTCCCACAGATGGCCAGCTCAGAGACTTAAAAACTGGAGAACCCTTTGTATTCAATGCCAGAGAGGATCTCCACCGCTGGAACCAGAAACGCTATGAAGCTCTTGGAGAGGTAACACATATGTTTTTTTTTTTTTTTTTAAGGCTTCATTCAGGCCATCCATGTTCAGCAACGTTAGTGTCAGCTACTGGGGCTATTTTGTGTTTTTCTGTCCTGACCAGTTTTTGTAACATGACATTACAAAAGGTTGCAGTGGTCGTTGATTACTTGGAGAGTAAGCAGACATGGCACATAGCCCTCATCACATGGAATCTGCAACATGCTTTAATTCTATCGGTGTAAAGCAGAGTGGATTTTTGATTTGACAATCATTATTACACAGTCCGACAGCAAGCGAGCCGCTGCAGTTTGTTATTCTAGGACGGGAAAATCATGAACACCGAAAGCTACTTGCCACGAAATACCTACTGCTTTAAAATCATTTTTGCAAAGTTCCTTGATGCTCTTGTGAAGTTTTGCGGTCGTCCAACTGCATCACCATATATCCAAACATAAACCATCCTAAAGTTCAACTCTAATTCACTCCCAAAGTACCACCACATGAAATATGCATTAAGATAATGAGACAAATGTTCTTTTGTAATCATTTTTTTATGTGCATCCCCTGCTATGTTGCTTTTAATTGTGTGTCTTCTTTGAAGTTCAAAGCAAAGTGATAGACCCGTTTGTAGGATTACCTGGGTGTTTTTATTATTTCTAATGCAGGTATACAGTAGCTCCTTTGAGGGCCAGCCTTCTGTGAACACTTTATTCCCCTCTTTTCTTTTGCCTGCTCAGCCACTATCTACCAGCATCTTAAAAGGCTGTAGAAACAAACATTTGGCATGCAAGAAGAGGCCCTGAAAGAACACACAGACATTTAAACTAACTGAACTCGGGCATCGGAGGGGGGGCAAACATTGGGAGAAAAATAAATAATCATCAAGCAGGATGTATGCAAATGTTATTCATCCTGTAAAATTGACAGAAGTATCTTCTTTTGAAAAGAAAAAAGGAAACTGTGTCAATCAGTGTTGATATGTGTAATGAGAACAGATAGTGTATGGGTTGTGCTGCAGGAGAATAACTGGCTGAGAGGAAAGCAGCACTACCTGAATAAGCAGTATTATCCGTCTGTTGTTTTTAGGCCACAGATGAGTCAAGACAATAAATACTTACACCGCTTTAAAAGTACAAATGCATTGTTTTTTTGCTGATAAGAAAAATGCTCTATTATAAATAGACAAATAGACAAAGCTACTGAATTGTATGCCTTTTGTTGTAAAGTGGGTTATGCTGCTTAGTCAGCCCCTGTATGTATCTGTTTAAGAAAGTGTGTGACACAGGCGTACCTGCATGCTTGTTTCTGCATCCGTCTGCCCGACCGACACATGCAGATGTATTTGTCCTTCGATTCATCCCTATATGCCATTGTTTGTCTTCCTAGTCTCTTCTATCATCCCCGTATGAGAGGATGAGAGAGTTTGTCAGATGTCCTGAGGGTAAATGTCTCAACAATTTATTTGTCATATGCGCAACAATTACTGTGGAGAAATTGTTGGCAATGAAATTGTTGTTCTCAGGCTCCCATCGACAATGCTCTTACAAAATGTATAAAAGCAAAAAAAACGCTGTAGAAATGAGAATCCAAGTGATGTACATAAAACACAAAATAGAGCAGAAGTTCAAATATGATGTATATAAAATAATAATTATATTGTAGAAGGTTGAGAAAGCTTCAGGCCTGTTATTGTTCAACACACTCCACAACACACTCCAATGCCCTCTGTCAACTTGCTACCTGAGACGGGCTAAAGACTAGCCACAATTCAGCCTGAGAGCTGTGAGATGGCACAAGGACGTGTGCTCCTGCCAGTATGAATAAAAGGGCATCATCATTGCCCCCTAATGTTCACTCACATTCTATTCCCTCCCTCCCTCCCTCCCTCCCTCCCTTCTTCTGGAGAAGTGATGGCAGCTTCCTGCTTCGCTCCAGTGCAGACACTCCTCTCACCTGCTCTCTGATTAGCTGCTCTTTTTGCTACTTTTTCATTCTTTTTTCCTTTTAATTAAGGAGGTTTATATTACAATTAAATAATTGGGAGGATGACTTGTGACAACTGTGGGTTGCGGTTATCTACTTTGAATTGCCTTCTGCTACCCGCAACTTTAACATAAGCCAAACAGAATTGATGTGCACAGACGTGTCATAAACTGTTACTGAAGATTACCGTCCTCGAGACAAGGACATTGGCGCTGGAGAAGTCTCCTGAACTCCACGGCACACTGCCAATGTTTTCTGTCAGGGAGTGAGCTCATCAGAACTCAACTCAACAGGATTTAAATGGACAGCCATCGCTCAATGACACTATAACTTTCCCAAGACTCACCGAAACGAAACCGGTGAATTCATGTGCTGAGAATGGGACTTCTACTAGCTGGGGATTTTCTTGGTGCAACACCTAAAGATAAGTGCAAGACTGCAACACTCAAGCAGATCTAGAGTTAAAGTATTGATGGAACATTTTCATGGTTTCATCAGCCAGGCCTAAGACGATGCACCCTGACACCATAGCACATGGCAATATTGTGCAGAACACAGCAGGCCACGGTTAATTTGCACACTTATTCAGTATAGGCACCGGACTGTCACTATATTGACAGTGTGCTCCTCCACTGAGTCAGTGCGCGTCAATTTCATTTTGTTGTATTTATGTTGGAAGGTAATAATGCAAACTTCAATCCAGTCATATAATAACACTTACCAATAACTCGCCCATCTCCAGCAGCACTTTAATCCAACCACATACACACTGCGTACGCACACTTCATGCATGAGGCCCAATGTCTCAGCAGGATTTAGAAAAGCTTGTGCGAGAGTCGTCACTAAGACTAGGTGTACATCCCAAGTCTCTTAAATTGCTGCCACATTTCCCTGCGTCTCTCCATGCATCCCCCGATGGGAGGGACTAACACACAAGGAAACCATGCAAGGAGAGAGGAAATGAAGAAATGTGTTTTTAGAGAAATGTATGGGCAGAATGCGTTTCATATTATTTATTCATTGTTTCATTATCCCTCTGAATTTAATTGTATCCATAATAAAAGTTAATGGCAGAAATAACAGATGATGAAAACAAATCTTTCTTCTAAATGAAGAAAGTTGTTGTGGTCCGGTTTGTTCTTTAGATCTACAATTAACACATTTTTAACTGGATGGTAAATCAGAAAACAAAGTACAAAACTTGGGCGTGATGCACTTGAGTCAGCTGCAGCGTCCAATCCATAGCTGATATCCAGTAAGGGGCTGTGTCGGCTGGTAAAAGACTTGCGTGAAGGCTGCTTTCGTGTATCCTCGCTCCTCAGAGATCGCTCCTCAGAGATCGCTCCTCGCTCCTCAGAGATCACTCAGAGATCGCTCCTCGCTGCTCAGAGATCACTCCTCGCTCCTCAGAGCAGACTTAAGAGCTTTGGGAAGGTCTTCAAGATGGCGCACCAGAGCTACTTTCGGTTCAAGCGAGGAGCGAGGAAATATCAAATAAGAGACTTGGGAAGTATCCCAGGAGAGTGGATCACATCACTCCAGTTCTCAGATCTTTACACTGGCTTCTTGTTTGTTAAATAATTGACTTTAAAATTCTACTGTTGGTTTATAAAGCATGGAAGGAATTGGGGCTAAAATATTTTTCTAATCTGCTGCTCCTTTACAAACTGTCCAGACCTTTTGTATCTTCTGGGACAGGTCTACTTCCTGTCCCCAGAGGCAACACTGAACTTGGAGAAGCAGCATTTAGTTTTTATGCACCACATATCTGAAACAAACTCCCAGAAAGCTTCTGTGTGCTCCTTCTCTCAGTTCTTTTAAAGCAGGGTTTGCCACTGCATTGTATTCAATTAAATGTGGGACTATTTATTCATATAATGAACGGCATTGTAGATGTACTGTCTTTGTTTTAATCCTTTTAAATCCTATTTGTTGTGTCTTTCTATATTGTCTTTTTACATTGACTTGTGTTTCTTTTATATCTTATCTTTGTGCCTTAATGTTTTGTGTAAAGCCCTTTGAATCGCCTTGTTTTTGAAAGTTGCTGTACAAATAATTTTGCCTTGCCTCTGTCCATCTTTCCCGCCTTTCTTCTTCTCAGTGTCTTTATATCCGTACGGTCTTGTATTTGAGGACAGTGTGTGAGTTTGTGTGTCTGTGTACATGTGTGATGGGGCTGGGGGGGGGGGGGGGGGCGGCGGCTGTATTGTCAGACACATCACAGCACCAGATGTCCAATTTGCACTTCAGCCTCGTCTGAATGGAGGGACGGATAGGGAGAGGGAGCACGAGGATGTTGGTGTGATGGCCTCCAAGCAAAAGAAAGAGATGGGAACAAAATGTGGGTTGAGCTCAAGAGTAGTGAATATTTTTTCACTACTCATCTATGAAAAACAATTCTAAAATGTTCTCATCTATTTATGTTATGATGTTGAGAGATGTGCAGATGCTACTTCTGCTGCACTGGTCAACTTTGTCGTGTGAGTGCGTGCACATGGGTAGCAGTTCAATGAGCTAATTGAGCTTAATTTGTAGGCCAGTTTCTAATAGTAAAGTAATACAAATAATGAATGGAACTTAACTCGATAGAAATTGAGATGAAATGACAGAAGGTGCACAAAATAAAAATATAGCTTATAAAAAAAGTGCAACTATTAGAGAAAAAGGAAAGTTTGAAAGTTGTTAAAAGTTGTTAAAAGTTGAACTGACAGAGTGTGATGGTGTGCGTACAGCATGGCAGCTCGTATAGCACAGGCGAAATGGAGGAAAGTTAGTTTGAAGTTGCACAAAGTCATTCGGGAAAATATAGGAAATGGCTTATTGAAGAAAAAGTCAATAAAATAAATTCTACTGTTTGAGTGTAGCGTTTTAATATAGTGTACTGACTGCAAACATACAGTAGGAGAATGATGTTCCTTTTTAAACCATAACCTCTGGCATGAGAACCTTTTGAATGTCCTCAGGGAGCACCTGATTATTAACTGCCTCAACTAAATTCTTTTAAGGGAAAGCTAGAATATTCGGGCGATATAGCTATTTTTCCTCTTTACCCAGAGTCAGCCCACTCACTGATGTCTCTTTAATGTCTCTCTGTGCAGTCTGAAGGTATGGCAGTAGCATGAGAAAGGGCATCTATGGTTGTCCGTCTCTGGATAAGTAAGACAAATAAGAAGTCTTCAACTGAAATATCCCTTTATGTCCTGAATGCACTCTCTAAAGAGGTTAAGCACCAACTTAAAATGATCTTCTATGTTATTTCCATCTATCCCAGTTTGTAAATTGCAGTATTGGTCTATTATGTTCTTTATTGTGTTCTTTCTTTTGTGTTCATTCTACCGTGTCATATACAAGCTAAAATAATACACAAAGCAAGACTGAAGAACCGACGGACTGCTGGTGTAGGGACATTTTCCATCCTCGGCTCCGACTGTTATCGTAATGGCCGTATTACAGCTGTAATACAGCACACGCTGTCTGCACAGTGTTGCTCAGTGCAGCAGGGTCACCGCAGCCTGTGTAGGTGTCAGTTGTAGTCTAATTCCTGTGATTTGGTGATGAATCTCTCTGATAGAAGACAAGCATAGGGTCTGGCCCAGATGGAGCTCTATTAAGCTGTTAATAAATGAGGATTCTTCTCTGCTCTGCCTGCATCTGTGGAATGGAAGGCACTCACAAATTTGTAAACATACACACACACACACACACACAGTCAGAATATTATAATGAAGTAAAGCTAGCCAGATGGCTGAATTAGAAAGCCGTCTCTCTCTCTCCCTCTCCTTTTCTCTCTGTCTATTTCTTACACTCTCTGCTGTCTCTCTGTTATCTTTTCTCTCTTCCTGTCTCCCTGTTTCCACATTATGGATGCTGGGCGTTGTCAAAGCGGTGACCAGCTGGCCAAGGTTTAAGGCCCTGCTGAAGTGCCCTTGAGCAAAACAGTGAGGAGAATGGCAAAATAAATACATTCACTTTCTCTTTCTTTCTTTCCGTCATAATATATTATATTACATTATAAATTGAGTTTACGGCTCTCTATGGTAACTTGTGTTATACCTCTACCATGTGCATAAATTACAATATCATTTGCATACATTTGGATGTTAGTCTCCGGACAAACAATATATGCAGTAAAACGTGTGGGCTGTAATACAGACCGTTGTGGAAGACCTGTGGAGAGTCTGTGTCCAGCTCATTGATGAAGATTTAGCTGCAGTACCATCCATTAAGCTGAAATAATGTATTTGTTCACATTGCTGCAAAGCTAATTTCATAATCTACCAGTGTCCGTGTGGTAGTTAGTTGGGTTTGTGAAGGTGCAGCCTTTTAGAGTGTTTCATTAGACGTAGTGTGTTTTTACACAGTTTAGTTCTTTAGATAATCAACATTAACCAAAGACAGATGAGTTACATTTATAAGTAGTAGAGGTCTTATGAATCAACTTTAAAGAGTCCTAGTGCAGTCATGAAGTGTTGCGTCAGACCTACATTGGGAACCCCGGAGACAGGCCTCTATACTGTAGTTAAAGCATCAGGAGGCCCCATACCAGTCGTGGACCATTTTGTTGGGAAGCTAATGGGTTCTCTCTAAAGAGGGACTATAAATGACAGCTGTCTGCCCGGATTCACTGACTGCTATCACGTCTTCATTCCCAAAACACTTAAACACTGCCGCTGCAGCTTCTGCTGAGAGCACGAAGGAGGAAGCAGACACAGTCATACAAAAAAAATGGTTGCAGGGAGTGGGTGAGGTGGATTAGAGTTGATGAAAGAGAAGGGAATTGGACTTGGGGGTGGGGTGTTAGAGAAAAGACAGGAGGGCTGGTAGTTATAGCGCTGGCATCTGTCGCTACCGCCGGCACCCAGGGTGGCATACAGTACTTTACTTTGAATTAGACCTCTGCCGGCTTCTCAGTTAACACCTGAGGAGGTCATTACGATGCCATTAGGATGAGTAGTGCTGGGAGGGTTGAGAGGGAGTGAGAGAGAGAGAGAGAGAGGGAGGGATATCTACACTAAGTGTAAACAGTGTGTCTGTCAGTCAGTGTCTGAGAACTTTCTCTTCCCCTGGAGAGCCCTCTCTCCTCTGACAGAAGAATGACAGAGACCTCATGGGAATTACACCAGTCTCTCTCTCTCTCTCTCGCTCTCTCGCTCTCTCTCTCTCTCTCTCTCTCTCTCTCTCTCTCTCGCTCTCTTTGTTTGTTTCCTACACGCACTGACAGATCACAAATTCACAACAATAGGCTCTATTTTAATACCACTTTTGGTTGGTTCACAAGGCTGACTTAAAATAAACAACATTTCTATTGCCTCATGCTCTCTCTCATTTTCACAGTCTCTCTGAGTATGCTTTGCTGTATTTGCCACTGTTGTGCTGCATTGTTGGGGGGATTTTCTTCTTTTTCTTCCTCTCCTATTCTCTGGAGAAGAAGCAATGCTTTCCTGGGTGCAGTCAGTGATACGGCATGGAACAGCTCTTTCAGTTTCATTATATAAACAGCTTTGATGCCTCTTCTTGCTCTTTGGTTTCTATGGCTAAGTGGCTTTTGGAGAGGGCTCTGGACTACAGAGACAAGAGATGTGTGTGTCTGTACATGAGTTTCTTGTGTATATGTGCTGCTGTCTTGAGTGTATTTGGGCACATGGATTGTTTTATCAGATAAGTGTGGCTTCATGGGCCCCAATGAGTATTAGAAATCACTCAAATGACATTATTCAAACTGGTAGCTGTTAACAGTTTGGTAACTTCTGATCACTTAAAATGTCATGATTATTTTCATTTATTAATTGATTGTAAATGTCACTGAGTCTTAAATCTATCTTGATGAAACTTACAGCGACCCTGATAAGCTTCAGGTCATGTCTTCCTCGCCTGTAATTACCTCAAATTCTCCATTGTCTTTGACCATCTCAACCTTCACCCTCCCTTCCTCCTTCGTATCATCCTCTGATCCCTTTCCTTCTCTTCTTTTCGCATATTGCCTTACTCTTTATTCCATTTCCTCATCTTTCCCACCTCTCCTCCTGTCCTGGTCCTCTTCGTCCTTGCGTTTGTTTTTGTGTGTGCCTGTGAAACATAATCACTTTATTGCCTTAGGTGCGGTCAGCCAAAGCAAGCATGACTGTTGTAATCAGTACGATAAGACTCACGCACGTGCACACGTTAACTGATACATGTGCACACATAATGTGGGAGGTCTCTCTCTGTAGTGAGGAGTTTAAAAACATATCGACTTGCAGCCATGATGGTCTTCGTTAGGACTTTGGCTTGGTGTGTGAGAGTGATGAAGAGATTGTTATAGGGGTGACCAGAGGTCATAGCTGATGTCACAGCCCACCTACTCAAAGGCCTCTTATAGAGGCCACATACTGTACTGTTCTCACCCCATCCATCCTTCCTTCTATCGCTCCCTCTCTTCTCAGCTGTTCACCGCATTGGGAGCTGGCACAAACTTCTGGCTCCTGGGGATTACTTCTCCATGTCTCCCTTCTTGTCTTCCTTCTTTCCTCCCACTGAGCCCTCCTTTAAGTCCCTTCCTTCCTCCCTGATCCCGCTTTTCTTGCTTCATCGCCACAATGCTTCCTCTACACAAACAAACCACAGACACAGAGGTGACCTCAGCCGCAGAAGGACTCTCCCACGGCCGCTCTCACGGTCATGTAGAAAGTTTGCTGTTGTTCGAGGATACATAATCACCCGGCTGTCCAAGGAGGAAATTAATCTTTTCCTCTTTTTACCATATTGAACGCTGACTTTGCCTCGCTAGTCCAGAGACACAAAGTTAGTGAGGGTTACAAATGTTTCGTAAACTGTCACTCATGGCCATTGCTCTGTGTCTTCAGAGGTGAAGTTGTGCACTCTGGGACTTCAGGCCCCCAATCTTTGCGATAGTCGGGGAGACTCTAAGCTTACATTGACAATTTAAATAATGTTGCACCCATATCTGGTCCGCCTGAATGATATTACATATTTGTTGCCGATAAGAAGGACATTGTAAGTATGTTTATGGCCATGAAAGCCATTGATTTGAATTGATTTACATTGCTTTTATCTTTCTCTCTCGTTCACCACCCTCTCTTTTCCTTCCCTTCTCTTTGTGTGTCTTAATATTATTTGCCAAATCCATTCCTCATGCTTCTCCAATCGTCCGATGCCGACAAAGCAGGCACTGAGCGTTGCTTCCTGCAGGCATTTCATTAAAGCACTAATAACACATTGGTAATTAGGTGACAAAGAGGCTTTTCTTATTGTACTGATCAGCTGCTGAGACATAGTCCTCAGAGGCCCACACAGAAGGAGGTTGAGTGTGTGTGAGTGTGTGTGCACGCGTTTATGATTGTGTGTGTGTGTGTCTGTGTTTGTTAGTTGTATGCCTCTCCTCTGAGTCTATCCCATTTAAAAAACAACAAAAAAAAACATATTTCAGTGGAGTGCTGGTATTGTTTCCTTTTCAACTCTTACTTTTGATCTTGTTTACTGAACAGGTAATCTGGCTGCAGGTTTCATTATGATCTAAAGCATACGGATGACCACACAGCCTATATACAAGCTTGGATATTAGATTGTTATTTATGATCTACAGTATCCGTTTATCAGTGGAAATGGATTTACACAGTGAAACTTACATTCTTTCCACTTTTTCCTCTCTTCTCTTGTTCCATATTAGCCTTTCTGCTTATTCTATATCAGATGGTTTTCCAGCCACCTGAGGCACTGAACAAATAACATAGTGCAAATGAAATTTCCTGTGAGGCTTATTGATGTCATTAAACACTAGCATACAGAGGCCCGGAATCATTTTAGTCTTCATCAGACTGGCTGACATTTTAGTGAATTAGCTGTTGGAGGTTTTGTGGGTTGGGGTGAGGTGGAGTTGTTTTTAGCTCCTCTAGCATTTTTCCCCCCTTTTTCTGGGTCAAATGGTAAAATCGATCATCTCATTTGGTCCGACTGCTGGCCTTTGATTGGCTGTCATAAGGCGAATATGTGTCGAGTGCATAATGTTATTCTTGCATGTTGTTCTTTTAAGCAGTAAATCAAGTTAGAATTGAGTTTCTTTCAAGCATTACAACAGCGTGGCAATATTGTGCCTATCATGAGATTTCATATTTGACTTTAAAGCAAACGCCCTTCTGTTTTTTCAGACTACTCTCGAGTAGCTTTTAGCCTTTTGCTGTCCTTTCTTTTCTGTGTCAACATGCCGTATAAAAAGTGTTTGGCATTTGGAACTTGTAATTTAGGGATATGCATAAGTCATGTCAGTTTGACTAAATCGTGCGCTTAGAAATAGCGTTAAATGTTTTTTTTGACATTTAGCGTTATTGTCATGTACACCTCTGTTTCACATACTGTAGCTGACAAAGGTTGAGTTTACTTTTGATTGGCTTCAAAAACACACTTAAGTTTACCTTTTGTTTCTTCACACAACCATAATCACTATTACATTTCAGGTGTAAATGTCTACTGCCCTGTTATTATTCAGTCTCAGTACAGTTTCCCTACCTCTCAACACATTAATGACATCTGAGCATCATGCCACTCTGTGCTGTGAGACGTGACAGTCTCTGGTTGACCCTGGTTTGTGTTTGGTGTCAGTCAGTTGGTTGGTCTTGCTTTGTAGCTGTGGCGCCACTGCTGGCCTTTTGGCTTCCTGAAAGTCCTATATGTTGAAATCTAACCAAAGTGAGTCTTCACTGCGGAGCAGGACAGCATGTTGCTTCGGCTCTCCCTGTGGTCCATCAGCCCATCATTGTTATGTTGTGACATTTACAGGACAGGGATGTCATTGCATGTGTTCGGGAAACATCATCAGAGCGACAATAGCTCCAACACCGCTCACTGCCAGCAGCCTTGTGCCCTGTCGTCTGTTATCGCCACTCCTCTGTCTTTCTCTCACAACTGATCAAAAATCGAAATCCGTTCTACAAAGCGCCTCTCTCTTTCCTAAACAGGATGTGGGGAGAAGAAAAGAAGGAAAGAAGAAATAAGGAAAATGGAGAAGAAAGTTGTTAATGTCACTGAACCATGAAAGGCTTGGCCTGGGGTTGGAATGATTCGGTATACAAGGTTCTTTAGTGCTGTGGCTGCGGGGATAAACATAACTTACATCAGCCCTTCGCTTGTACAGGAGATTTCCTCTCCTGGCACTTACAACCTCAATACTCTAACTGCACTGTGATTCACACACACACCACACACACACCACACACAGTACGATCCAGACCCTTTCAAGTAACTCATGCACACACACACACACACACACACACGCGCACACACACACACACACATACACACGCGCACACACACCAGAGGGCAAACGAGGGTTTTGAATAGTATTTTTTATTCTGTTTGCAAGCATGACAGTAGTTGCTATTACTTGTTCACACATTCATGCAGCATGAGGTTGACTTTTGTTGGATGGATTAGTATCAACAGCAATATGAAAATATTAATTGCATTGCACTGTATTATCAATGTAATGTTTGACTGTGTGTGTTTGTTCTCCCCAGATCATCACGCAGTATGTTTATGAGCTGTTGGAGAAAAAGTGCAACATGACCAAAGCAATCCTGCCAGTAAGTACCCAGAGTGAAAAGAGGCATTTTCCTCTTTGATTTATGCCCTTGAAGATTAAAGGGAGTATTAAATATGAAAATTGACGTAAATGCTTAGGCTTCAGAGTGTGATTATGATATTGAGTGTCCTGTTTAAAAAAAATAAAGAAAGAAAGGGGGGATTGTGAGGCGTCAGCTCTCCTCATTCTCTATCAGTCTTTGTCTTTCTCTTTCTATCTCACTCAGTTTTCTCTCTTACTCCCTCTCTTTCTTTTACCCCCTCCTCTGCCCACATCCTTTGTGCAAAAGTGTCTCCTCAACAAATTAACTGTATTGTGACGTGTCATTTCAAAGGCGCAGCGGCGCAGCATGCTGATGCTTAATCTGTTTTGCATTCATTCGTGCTGAAGGGGACTTTCTACTCTCCCATCATGGAGTTATTCTTCGCCCAGCTCATCCAGGCTCAGAGCACACACTTGATCCCTTTTATTTGTTGTTGGAAGCATGTTTGTGTCTTTTTGCCCCCCTTTACCCCTTTACCCCTCCACCCCTGTCCTTTTTCTGTTCATAAAAGTTGTGATCATTTTTCAGGCTGTGTTTATATGGATGTTAGGCAGCGCTGGTGTTTAGAAGCATAGCAGAGTTAGCCCCAGCGCTAACAGTGTCCATAAATCACCTAGCCAGGGACTCAGCGCCTTTCATTAGCCCCCATACACTTTTACTGGTTTATCTTCCTGGCCTATTTATCTCATTATTCCTCTGGAAAATTGCTCTGTTCTGCTTTCCTGCTGCCCACCCGCCTGCGTTTATATGGCGTGTGTGTATGTGTGTGTATTAGTGGTGGGTCCATCCACCTGCGTGGCATTGAACTTGTGACCGCAGATTTTAAGAAGATTAACCACAGCCAAGTATAAGGAGAGGGAATGAGGGAGCAAAAGAGAATAAAGGGTAAGATTTTCTCCCCCACTCGGCTTTCTTTGTCTGCTTGGATTAAGTTCTTGCAGCTGCCACCCATGGCTTTTATGGACAGTGTTTGTCTCCTTAGAGGTTCTTCCAGCCATACTTGGGAGGGATGCAAAGACGCATGGGATGTGGACGGAGCGCATGCATGCATGCGCACAAACACTCACTAACTCACTTAGCCCCTCTTTCTGTCTGTAATACTTTCTGCCTCAGTTTTAATCACACAGAGGCTGTTTCTAATCATGATTATTGTTGATTAGTGTACTGATGCTGCAATGCATATGAGGTTTTCTTTTTAATTACGAAGGCCACAGAGGAGAAGGCTGTTTCTCCTTAAACTCATGCATGTTGCATAATAAAATTTCCAACATGATCCTTTGAAGCAGCAGAAATCACAATTTGATCATGTTTTGCATTTGCTACTGTTGCATGGAAACAGCAAATGTTTATTTTGATTGAGTTAAATGTCCCACAAGTCTATGAAATCATATTCAAAATATATTGAGTAGTTAAAAAAAGAAATATGAACATCATTGGGAAAGTGTGTATTTTTCCTACATTAAATTCTTTTTATAGCAACGTCAGTTACTGACACACGGTACCCTGTGTTTTCCTGAACGTTTAGGAAGATCCTACAGAAGATGAACCCACCAGTTTTATCTACCTGAGCCCAGATGCCTTGTCCAACCCTTCTAAGCTGCTGGTGCTGATCCAGGGCAGTGGTGTGGTGCGTGCCGGTCAGTGGGCCCGGAGACTCATCATCAACCAGGACCTGGACTCAGGGACACAGATCCCCTTCATCACCAGAGCCATGGAGGTAGGGAGAACTTTTAGATCTTTGATCCAAGAGAGTGCACTGAGGACACTGCAAATCAGATGTTAGAAACATATTTATTGTGAAGCTACAGTAGTGATAAATACTTTTCTTTTTCTTGTAGTTATTTCCACACATCTCTTTGGTGTGTAGAGTTTTACGGGTATCAGAGTGAAAAGGTCTTGCAGTGTGTTCATCGCATGCGATCGTTGGTACCAGCGCCACCACCGTGGTTAGCCTGATGGGATGTTGGTGTGACAAAAGTAACACACACGGATTATTTGAAAAGCAGGCTTGAATATGTTGGGGCTGTGGAAGGCGTTGTGGCACAGTCAGAAGCCGAGTGTCATGGTATTTTGTTTTCTTGTATTTGACTGGAGGTTTGAATGTGATTGTGGGTCATTTGTTGTTGCTGTGTGCTTTCATAGCTTAGACTCTGGATGTGCTGCATTGACTCAATTCAGTTTAACTTCATTTTACAATTTGCACAAGTGCGGAGTGGAAAGGAAACTTTGTCCCAGGGTCACATGAGAAATGATATGATGCTAAACAATTTCTGCACTCCACTGTATCATGTGATCACAGAGGCACTTCATAACAAGCCATTCATTCACAGGTGTAAACATAGACTCATACTCATGAATGATACAATAACTCTACAGTCCTCAACCCAGAAATGAGGCTTATATTGTTCTAGTTAGTGAAATGAAGCATATTCTGTAACATGATCATCATTATACATAGAAAATGCTTTCTTATGATGCATAAATCCTATTTAGTCCTGTGTATTCATGGGGGACTGAGCTGAGAGCCAGGAAGATATAATGTAATGTCAAATATTGATTAGTTTTTTCTTTCCCTATCATATGATCACACACAAGTGTATACATCTGTGTGTCAGGAAGCAAAAGGGGGCTCTGCCTGTCTTATTATTTTTTACCCCATCTCTGTGCTCATTTGTCAGCCTGGCCACGACTACCTGTGTAATTTCATCGGCCCGCTGTTTAAATTGACTTAGGGGGGATCCTGCTCTCCCTCTCCCCTTTTTTCCTCGTTTGGTCCATCTGAATGCCATAAAGACTTTCACTGCTGTGTAAAGCCTGCTCCTGCTGTGTGCAACAACGGGAGAGGTTTCGGTCGCATTTGTGCGTGCGTGCCCGTGTGTGTGCAAACGGATGATTTGGCTACCCCGAGACTGTCTTTGAATCACAGTTACCCAGGTTGGTATTACAGTTTGGAGAAGGCAGGGTTGTGCTGCAGAAAGCCAAAGTGACAGCTTAGATATAGAGAACACTGTGTGTTTAGTGCGAGTGTTGCTCATTCATCATTGTAAACAAGAAATCGTGTTCTTACACCCTGACAAATCATCATCCTGGCATTTACCACACACAGGCCTCGTACTCTGAGAGTGCACTGGAAAGACAGGCACACGCATTTACAGTCAATGCATGCTGTCTGCATCTATTACGGGCATGTTTGCGGTTTATTATGTCATACCATGAAATTTGCGGGGATGTAATTTTTAAGTGTAATGTACAGGAGTTACAGCTACTTATACAATCTGCTGAGAGAGGTTGAGTTATTGATTCAGCACAGATATAACCAGATGCACATTTTAAACCTTAATATAGAGACACGCAGCACCCAAACTATAAAACATGTTCCATCGACAACTCACAAATCAGCTCTGTGACGCAGCAAATACAGGCGGCAACATTCACGATCACAACCTTTTTAAGAGCAGAATCCCATGATGAAGCAAGTTTGTGAAGAGACCACCTCAAGGACAGCCAATTAGCCATTATTACAGTGCCAGCGCAAAAAGCTCTAGCTCTAATGTGGCATTGGCAGGCAAGAGTTATCCGCTTTTCCTCTCCATGTAACATGCCATCAGCGGATTTTGATGATTAGTTCCTCCTTAAGCTGAGAGGGACCAGCTAACCAGGATGATAATCAAAACTAGTGACATGCTGCATACTCATCAGCAGTACCCATTATAGTTATTTAGTATGGTATTTTCAGTGGATACTTGGGAGTGCAGTATGCTCAAAAAAACTATAAAACAATGCAAATTAAAACACTAACATTTCCATATTGGCAAAGTTATTTCTGCTATATTATATTCAATATTTGACATATAATTGTTACACATTTTATTCCTCCTTTTACTCATTCACACTCAAACATCTCATCTGGTTAACTCGTACTTGTACAAACTACGAATTCATCCCTCTGACACAGAAATCAAATTGTTTTTATAGATCTACCTGCAATGCAGCACTAAGACAGACGTGCATGGACGTTATGCATTCTTTTAAATGCATCTGCTAAGTCAATGCTTATAATGACTTTCTGACTGTTCAGCCGAGTGGGTAGCTGACACCCAGCATGTTATATTTAATCTCCTCGTGGGAAGAGAGGTGCTGCAGAAATAGTGATGAGGTGATGTCTGAAACCTGGCAGAAAGCCACCAGCGACACCATTGTTGTTTAAAGCACTTCCTTTTTCTAAAATGTTTACTATGAGACATTAATGATTGATATGAGGTAGCATTAAAAACACTGTAGGTAATATATACAGTAAAGCATGTTAAATATAAGTAAGCTAATATAATCCACAGCTGAATATAATGCAAAGTTCACACTGACTGACAAAAGTCATTCTTGGAAATGACTAGCTGAGAAGGAAGGGAGGGGACAAACTAAGTATATTCATTTAAAAAGTGTATATATAAAGTATCCAGCAGTGTGAGAATTAGCAGCATTAGATTATTCCTGTAACCAAACCGTCATCACGGTTGGTATTAAACCATATTTGTAAATCAGTCGGATCCTGTCCGACTGAGTAAGAGCAACTCTGGCGCCATGACAATTACACAATATCTTTGATTTACAAATTTAGTTAAGTGCAGTGTTGGGTCAAATGTTAACATTTTGAGTGTACTTTTTTTCATGTTTGGATTAGGCCCCAGTTTCAACAAATGTTTCGTGGCAAGAATCAGTTGCCTCGAGTGCAGTTCATGTGAAGTTACTCATGGGAAGTCAAATTCAAAGCCTGCAGCGAAGGGTCAACTGAAGTGCAATCGGCAAATATGGGGGGAGCTTGTGGCTTTGTAAAACACATGAGCAACACATACACAGATAAGCCTCACTACTGTGTGTGTGTGTGTGTGTGTGTGTGTGTGTGTGTGTGTGTGTGTGTGTGTGCGTGTGTGATTCTATAGTGTGCATTGTCTTGCACATACCTGTTTCAAAGCAGCACTCTTGCTCTGAACTTCCTTTCCTCTTCAGATGGGTAAAATAGCTGATTGCACAAGTTTATCAGGCCCTACACACAACACACAGGCTTTCACACACACACACACACACACACACACACACACACACACACACACACACACACACACACACACACACACACACACACACACACACACACACACATTCACAGGGTGAATCTCAGGGCAGCATTTGCACCCTATTTGCACCCTATTGCCTGTCTCTGCCTCCCATATGCACCATGCTCGTGTTTACAGATATCACAATATTTGTCATGCTGCTATATGATGATGACATGTTAATAAGCTGGGAAAATGTGTGTTTTAAAGATAAGTCTAAAATATGTACGCACAGACATGTGCACAGCATGCCGAGACAAACACACACACACAGGCACACATGCATCACATGGGTTGTACAGTGATGTAGGGTTAAGGGGAAACTTTGTGCTGTATGTGCAGGTCTCATGCAAGTTGTCTTTATGTGCATGTGTGTGTGCACACGGAAGTGGTGCTATTCCCATAGCCCAGAAGTAAAATGACAGGTGAGAGGAAGATGATCCAGCAACAACCAGTGAGTGGGGGAAAGAGGTGGAAAAACGGGAATCTGAGATTGAGAAGGGGGTGGGGGGAGGGGGGGGGGGGGTGCAGAGCGGGAGAAGGGTTGTGATTGGTTGGAAGAGGACAGAAGAGGAAAGAAGGAGAGGGGTACAGAGAAGATTGAAGCAGGAAGAGAGAAATGAGAGGAGGACGAGGGAGTGACTGCAAATGGGGTGGGACTGGCAGAGGAGAGACGGGAGTAGAGAGAGAGAGAGAGTGAGAGAGAGAGAGAGAGTAGGCAGAAGGCAGGCATCTGACAGCTCCACTACTGGGAGAGGGCCTCTTAATGACAGCTTATTCCTTCATGATTTCAATTCCTGACAGTCGACAGGTCTGCTTGTTGCATCATGGCAGCTGTATCATTACCTTCTGGCCCTGTCACTGCTCTGCATCCTGAGACTGAGTTGGTGGAGGTGGAGGGTGGGCGCCGTGGGGTTTGGAGAGAGAGAAAGAGAAAGAGAGAGAGAAAGAGAAAGAGAAGAGAGAAAGAGAGAGAGAGAGAGAATATTGAAAGGTGGGATCATTAGTTATAGTAGCTGTTGGAGTTAAGAGTAGGACTTTCCACTTGTGAAAGTTTCTGTCCAAATTGAAAGAAAACCCACAAATGGTGTTGTGAGGCCATAGCTCTCACTTATATGGCCATGACACAACGTGTTTATGAAGCAAGAAGCCAACATGTTGTAGTAGCTTTTGTGCCTTTTGCTTTACTTCCTGTCACTTCTTAGAAGTGGAGGGAACACGTTAGTTATCAGCTACTTTGTGCTTAGAAAACTATCTCCCACAATACATTATATTTTACAGATGGTCAAAAGTCTTGATTTCATTGTTTATTATTTAATTATTTTTTTCTGTGCACATAGATTTATTAAATATTAATTAATTAATCCACAATATCAAGCCTGACAACTCTTGAACTTCTATGTGCACACATACACACAACCACACACAAAGCACACCAATTATACACTGTCCTCAAGAACTGCTTAATTTAATTTGGAAGTTGCTAAAACCAAAACAGATATACTCCCTGTAATGCCTTCCCTCCTTCTCACCCCCCTTTTCTCTCTCTCTCTCTCTCTCTCTCTCTCTCTCTCTCTCTCTCTCTCTCTCTCTCTCTCTCTCTCTCTCTCTCTCTCTCGATTGTGAGTCAGGCTCGACACTGGAGCCCCACTGGAAAGAAAGAGGGGGTGTGGTGTTTTCAAAAGTGTGTCAAAAGCCTAGGGGTTTGTATCTGCCCAGAATTTCAATGGGAGGCTGAAAGGGGGCAGCGAAGCAGACAAACTCAAACACAGAAATCCTCTTTTAATTTCTGTCATGCTGCCCACCCTCTTCTTTTTTCTTTCTTTTTTTAGCTGGATGATGTCCTCTTAACATCAGCTGCACACTCTGGCATCTGCCTGTGTTGTGTCACGGCCCTGCGTGCTGTGAGGATATCTCTCTCTCTCTGCCTCTCCGATCACCATTCTTCCTCCTCCTCCTTTCTCATTTGTTCCTCTAATTCCCCCCGAGCTGTGAGTTAACCTGTTTGTATGTGTGTGTGTGTGAGTGTGTGTGTTTTGCCCAGCGATAACATTGTACGTACAGAATGTGTGTACAGCCTATCTCGGGGCATCAGGTGGCTACAGAGGCCAGACAAGGTATCATTCTTTCCAGCCAGCCAGGTTTAGCCAGAGGACAGTTTGTGTATGTGTGTGTCTGTGTAGGGGTCAAAAGATGCACCTTCTTGCCATGGCCTTGTAATAGCAGCCCTGCAAGCAACACACGCACAAACACACACACACACACACAGACATACACACACCTCCAGGTGGGAAGGTCCCAGCACATCCCGCAGCTCAGATCAATGCACTTGACACCTTCAAAGGCGGGTGTGGGGCCTGGACTTGCTCTGGGGTTAAACCTCTTTTAAATAGCGTCCCGCGGGAAGGCAGCTGTCAATAACCCACCATAATTACCGGGGCCAGCCCCGCCAAGGGCTCGGCTGCACAGGCCAAATTAAAAATTGATCAGAGGGAGAGAAAACATTATTTTGTGGTGGTATTCCCTGTCCTAACAGCAGTGCTGCTGCCGTTTGTGAAATCTCATCAATTGAGGTCCGAGCTAGATATCTAGAGAGCTATTTATCTATCTATCTGCCCCCCCTTCATCCAGATGAACAATTGAGTGCTGTCCCTGTTGTAAAAAAAACATTTGCATATTAAGTGTCTTTCAGTGTGTGTGTGTGTGTGTGTGTGTGTGTGTGTGTGTGTGTACATGCAGTATGTCAGTGTGTGCGTGTGCATACTGTATGAGCATGCAGCTGATTGTTATGTTCTCCAGGTAATCGTAGATCATCATCCCCTATCTGTGTGTGTGTGTGTGTGTGTGTGTGTGTGTGTGTGTGTGTGTGTGTGTGTGTGTGTGTGTGTGTGTGTGTGCGCGCGTGTGTGTGCGTGTGCGTGTGTGTGTGCGTGTGCTCACCTTGTAGCAGTATATTGATTGTGGTCTCATTGAGTTTCTCTTGGCAGGGAGCCTTTATTTGTCAGTCAGACAACGATATGAAGAAGATATGTTCCTCCTCAGGCTTCCTCTAGGAAAACACACACACGCTATTGTTTCACAAGACACTGATAAATGAGAACAACAGTTTACAATGGGTATTTTATAAACACACACTGTAGGTAAAATGTCATAGCACATGGTTATTGTCATTGCTTCTGTTGGTCAGTGGTGTGGGACATGTTCTTTGCATTACGTATTAAGCCCTATTTAAAATGGATTTCCTTTTGGGAGGTCCTGTCATTGCTCTAATTACCAGTGGCATTTGTAATTTGCATCCACTGCAAATCTGCCAGATAAATTATTCACATAAGTGTTTAAGGAGGAACGTGCATTATGACTTTTCACATTTGGGCTAAGAGCAGAGATTCAAGGGAAAACACAGTCAATTCTGTGGCGTTAATTAGTGTTGATTGGCCTTCATAAACACAGGAAGTGTTGATTTTGACACTTTCAGAGTTACAGTAAATTAACTCTGGCAATTTTACTATGCATATATCATTTATTCTCTACAAAGTACCTCTGGATTTACACACATAGCTCGTGCAAATTGCATTAGAGGATTCTTTCTCTAAAAGTAATCCAATTTGAATAGTGTGACTTTAAACATAGCGCTTCAGATCAGTTGTTCCCAAAGCAGCTGCTGCGGAACCCCGGGGTGGCCATGGATGTGGCAAGATTTGTTTCCAATTTTTGATAACATTTTATCACACATTTGTCACACTAAATAGACCTAAAATAAATGCAGATAATAGATATTTACTATGACATTTTAAGCTTAAAGGGGTGCACGAGAGTGTGTTTGTGTGTCATTGGGTTGCCATGGTTTAAACAAGTTTGGGAACTACTGCTGTAGATCCCAAAAAGTGAACATAACGAGTTCAAATGTAGCAGTTTGTTACACTGGTTTATATACGCTCAAAGGGAAACATAAACGTTTACTTTCTGAATGTAGAGTTTGCACACATACGTTCAAATATACTGTGTGTGTACATCGTTGGAAAGGCTGTTGTGAGTTGTTTGGTTGTATCAGTTTCCATGCTGCTCTTGCCACCATGCTGCTTGGGGGATGAGAGGATGGAAAAAACAAAAGAAAATGAGAGAGGAAGACTTTGATCTAATTGTGAAACATTATTTAGAAGTGTACATTTTTTAGCTCATGTGTGATAATTGACTTTATTTTTTCTCTTGAAATTAACAAATTATACCATCAAAAAGGCTTTGTCTCAATGTGTGTGTGTGTGTGTGTGTGTGTGTGTGTGTCTGTGTCTGTGTCTGTGTCTGTGTGTGTGTGTGTGTGTGAGAGGTGGGTAGTAGGTCATATGCAGCTGCGGGCTGTGTGTGTGCGTCCCAATGGGAAGGTCTTGTTTAGTCTCTGTTCCAGAGGGCCCCAGGCAGTGTGTGGTGGATACCTCTTCACTCTCTTACTGGGAACACTTCTCTATGGCCAATACACACGTACTCGCTCTCTTTCTCTCACACACACACACACACCGACACACATACACACATAAAAGTCAGGCACACACGCACTAAGAATCCTCTACAATCTTTTCTACAATTCGTCAACCTGTGCCGCAGTATGTTCACACTCTGACAGCGAAAACGTTTTTTTTGGTTACAGGTGGGTTGACGTACCATATGTGTTTCAGTCAGTTGATATACACGTACACATTTATGTGTGCTCACTTATGTTAGTGTACATACACATACACACACGCACACGAAAGCTCTTACATCCTTTACAAATTTTACATGTATTCTCCTTCGCAGCAGGTTTGCAGAGGTTCAAAGTGCTTAGCTCTGGATGTTCCAGGAGGAAATTGAGTTTTGCGAGGAGCTAGTGGTGACCAGATAGGTGAACCACTGTGAATTTGGACTACACCACACACACACACACACACACATACACACACACACACACACACACACACACACACACACACACACACACACACACACACAATCAGCCACTGAGCATCTCTAAGGGTCAAAGTTGAAACCTGCTGTAAGCTCTGCAGTGCCAGTGTCATGCTCCTAGACTGTGTGTGCCACACTTTGATCGATGAGAGGAAACTCAGTACTTAAATAGGGGTTACCAGGGTTCTAGGGGGTACACTAGGGTTAGAGGCAAACAACAACAAATCTTTCAGCTAATAGTTTTAGTTCTGACTCTGTGGTTAGCAATGAAAATAGATGCTGGAGGGCTGCACTGGTTTTCCTGTAGACTGTGTTTTATGCTATTCAGACATCTAAACCAGCTTTTTAATAATTTGGCTTAATGGATTATTTGTCATACAGATGATTAGTAATATACCATACGTTTGTTTGAGGCTGTGTTTTTATCCGTTTACCCATATGTGTTAGTGTCTTGGAGCTGTCTGCTTTTGTGTTTTTCCTGTCTCTGTATGTGACCAGACATCGACGATGGAATCTGTATTTGAAGGCTTATCTGTCATTTGAGACTGATATTGTCCTGCATTCTCTGTGGATGTGAAATGTACATTTCAGTGCATCAGATCACGGCAGTGATGGCGGTGTCTGTGTTGGTAGATATGTGTGCTTTTGTGTCAGTGCAAGAGAAAGAGACAAACAATGAGGAGAGATGGACATTTATATCTGCTTAGTACATCATAGTGTTTCATAAACCATTTATTACATATTTAGATACTGCCTGTAAATGGTAAATAGGGCGACTTAAGTTTTACTCATGCAAACACATTCTGGATGTGAGACTTATGTTCATGTCAGGTGTGAGGCACTCCTCACTGTCTCACTGTTTCTCTTTACTTCTCTGCTTTGTGTAATGCTACGACATGCTGAGATCAGGATCTGAACTTGTTCATAGCAGAACAACACGTGTTTGAATCCGCTATAGTTTATCCATTACTTTTGTTATGTGTAACTTTGGTTTCATCTGAGTCAACACCAACCTGTCTATTTGGTCTGGCTCTCCTCCCCTTTTTTTCTGGTATTATGGTGCTCATGATAGGTGTTATTATTACACTCTATGCTGACAGCCTATCCCTTAACCCTCTCAGGAGCACACTATGCCACGCTTGGCTGACTTGTTTGCGTTGATGTCAAGTTTTAGCGGTTAGCAGGCGGTTACCATATGCCACTGTGCTTCTGTCGCCCCCGATGTCAGTCAAACGAATGTCAACCCTGAGCTCAGAAACACAGTATGCCACTGCACACACCCAGACACACAGTGACAGTGACACAATACATACAGTCAGACATACATGCATACTGTACACACAAATAAACTTGCCGTAAAGCAAATGCGGGAGTAATAACAAAAGAGTCACATCCTCTTTGGGGGTGCCATGAGAGTACAGGGTCTTCAGGAAAGCCCTGACACGCTGCTCTTCATCAGCTGATTGAAGGATGCTCCACAATCTGCAGTGGTAGATCTAAACGTACACGCAACTAAGCAGGAGAGGCACTCTAGTTTCAAAGTCAGATTTTGGTTGCTAACATTCTGTCATTGTGATTGTTGACAGCACATCAAGACGCTTAGTTAAGACCCCTTTGCATCACCTTTTAATGCACCGGGCACCCCTTTAGCGTTATTTTTCAACGTGCAGGTTAGTCATATATACTTCAACATGTGTTTATGTCTTTGTCAGTCCAACATCCAATGTATTCAGTTTAATATAGACACACATTCATTAAAAATGACATGAAAGAAATATAAAATATGTGTGAGGGTGTATATAAAAAAACACACCGATATACAATACAAACATACCAAAATCATCAATGCGTTTTATATTAGTGGTCAAAGATTTCACATATGAATGTGTAGTTCAAACCAAACAATATGCACGTGGCAATGTTATATAGTGTATAATAGTTAACTGTAACAGTATAACAGTTTCTAAGAGTGATTCTTTTCCCCCCGACTCAAATGCTTTTGTCAGCGTGGCGTCTCTAAGTCTCTTTTTGTACTCGGACAATGACACTGAGAAATCCATCAAATGTAAATGTTCATTCCACAAGATAACTCCACGACACTTGACAGGAAACTGACCACGAGACGTTTTATACAAAGGAAGATTACGGTTATTTCTAAGGGTTAACAAAATAATATCTAAAACAATAAGGTGAATCTGTATTATCATATCTCGCTTTAAAGACAAATGTACAGGTTTGGAGAATATTGATTTCAAATATAACTGCAATTAAAAAAACTGAGTGGTGCACTTTGTGAAACAGCTTTGGAAACACTTGCTAATCTAATAAAAGTACTTTCCCCCCCCATACAGTATAATATGTCAAATATGGCTTATTGCAGCTCTAATTGAATCTACTGCACACACATGCATACAAAAGCACACACACAGTGACACAAACTGACATTCACACACTCACATCTGCCCTTAAATGAAAGTTTTTTATCATTCTCTATAATGTTTTCATATGTGGTTTCCCATCACCAGAGAGCAGGATATGAATGTGTGTGCGTTTGAGTGTAGCTACTGTATGCTATGTCCTTCACTTACCTGATAAAAGTTGTACCTCCCCTGTCTTCCTCCCTCCCTCCCATCTGTATCCATCTTAAGATGTTGGTTGCTGTTTTCTGGTGTTAAGTGTTTTGCTCGGTGTTCTGAGAGGCAACGTGGCCCCGCAGCTCTCTGTTCATTTTGACCTTGTTCAAACACGCCCTTCCCTCTTTCTCTCCTGAGTTTTTTGTGCTCTCTCCTTTCTCTCTTCTCTTTCTAAAGTTCCTGTTTCCTGTTCATCTCTCAGGCTGCCTCTGTGGCTGTTTTATCCAAAGTGTGGCGCAGTAGCCTTTGGAGTCACTGTCTCTTTGGCCTTTGACAGATCAGGATGGCAGTGTGTGACCATGGAGGATTGGGCTGTTTCTGCATTCATCTGCTTGGTGTCTCTGTCTCTGCCTGCTCTCGCTGCCTCTCTCTCTCTCTCTCCCCGTTTCTCTCGCTCGCTCTGTGTCTAAATTTAACATTAGTTAAACTGCTGAGCACCAGCTTCGATGGACAGTGATAAAGAAATAACATTATAGTAACTGTAACATGACATGGTGCTGTACAACCCCGGGGAATGGCAAGAGAGAAAGGCGCCATAATCCTTTTTAATTTCACTGATATCATTGTATTGAGAGAGAGAGCGAGGGAGACAGAGAGAGAGGCAGTGGTTGGCAGAGCAAGGAGAGGGGAGGAGAGAGAGAAGGGAGAGAAGTGAGATGTCTCAGACCAGAGACTGTGCTCCAGCTGACTGCAGTGTCTTGTGGTGACCTAGTTGCAACCCCTTTGAAGTCCACAGGCTGATCTCTCTCTATAGGCTGCAGAGGAGATCTGCTGCATACAGCTTTATTAGACGGGGATAGAAAAAGAGAGAGAGAAGAGAATCAAATTCATGGGGTCTTGAACCTGCCCTAAACCTCCCTTGCCACAGGTAGATGTGTGCATGTGTATGTGTCCGGTTGCACATGCTTTGTGTTGTATGTGTTCTTGAGTGTTTTTAAGAAACATTTTTGGCTCTTACTGGGCAATTGAAAGCTCTGTGTGTGTGTGTGTGTGTGTGTGTGTGTGTGTGTGTGTGTGTGCGCGTGTTATTTTTGGAACAAGTAGCTGTAATGTCGGGGCCAACCGCAGCCTTTATCCTTTAGCCCAACACATTAGGAGACAGTGGTGCATTGTCAGGAGAGCTGACCTAGAATAGTCCAATCACTCTACATCCAGCCCCCTGTCTGCCCTCTCCTGTGATCGCCATGCTGCCAATGCCGCAGTCTATACTGTGTGTTTATGTATGTGTGTGTGTGTGTGACCCAGTTCAGAGGCTGGTGTCGCCAGGCTTGCCCCTGGTGGAGGCATGCATGTTAGGGCACAAACCCTCAGATGTCTGTGTGTCCTGCTCAAACACAGCTGTAGATGTCTTGTATCATATGTGATTTGGAAATCAAGCAAAAGGAATTTTAGTTCTCTGTCTTTATTTCCACATTCGTTGACTGGATTAGCAGCTTCTCAGTTTAACCTCCACCCTTTTCTGTCTGTGTGTGACTGGCTGCAGCTGTCGTCTGCACATTTGAATGAAGTTTGTGTACACTGATGATTAGAAGGTGTCCATTTTAAGTTCAGCATGTGTCTAAGAAGGGACAGAGCAAGCACATACAGGTGTGTGCTTTTGTGAATATGATTTTGAGGGATAGGGAGTTTATGCAGACACACATGCACACACCGTATGACATGGCCGCTCATTGAACTCTCTCAATTATGATCTGGAGCCTTTTTCCTGCACCCCTCCATCTATCCATCTTCCCACCTGCTCCCCATTGAGAGCCTGTGTGTGCAGACATACGCTGCTAGGGGCATGCTTAACTTTTTTTTCTCCCTGCTGCACAACACAAGGAGAAACAGACACACAAGTTGGGCTTCAATTTTAAAAAATCCACTTCACTTTTTCCCCTCTTTCTTTCTCCTCTTCCTCCTGTCTTTCATTCCCTTCCTTTGCCTTCTTTTTGAAGTTAGCCTGGGGCCTCGCAGAGCCTCATCAACCCTTTGCCTTGGCTAGATTGCATACAGGTACCCTCTGTGGCTATTTCAAATGACTTAATTAGCTTCTGAGTGCAGCGGGTTGGTAGAAGCCTTCTCTCTCTCTCTCTCCCCTATTCCTCCCTCTCACTGTCTCTGTCTCTCTCTCCGTCTTCAGAGAGAGAGAAAATGATTGAGCCCATGTGACACATTTAGTCCCTTGCCGTGTGGTTTCACTTTCTAGGTCATGCTCTGGCTGTGAAGCTGACTGCCTATTACCTCATAGAATAAGAAGACACAAACTGAGACACGCAGAGAGACAGTATGAAGTGTGAGAATACATCCACGCACACCCACTCCCCCGTGCATGCACAAACACACATGACTCATTATATGTTTAGTTTGATTGTCACTCTGCAATCTTTAGCTTAAGGCTACATCCGCCCACCGTCATTTGTAATTGATCACCCTTTTCATTGATGCAATATTTATTAATTCCATAGCCAAACGGCATGTAAGCCAGACAAGTGGAATTTTGGTTGCTATTTGCTTAGCTAGTTTGGCACCTTTGTTTGTTTGGATGCTCCGACACAATCCAACACTGTTTTGTTGTGTTAGGTCCCGAGGCGTGAATTCCCATACACACACAGTGATCAAGGTGTGTGCTTGTGTTTAGACTGTTGCTGTGCCTGTGTTTTTATCAGTGACAACAACGTCAAGGGCATGCCCCACTGCACTGCAAAAATTCCATGTTGCCACATCCTTCTCAGCCTGATGCCACACATGCACAACGTATACATTACACATGGGTACGGCACACACTCGTATACACAAAGTAGCATGTCTTCTCAGCTCCCCTTCCAGGGGCCATAGAGAAAAGAGAAATATGTTGGATGTTTCCACCTTTGTTGTCCTCTGTTGTTGTTCATGGCTTAAAAGCGGAGTCTGTCAGACTGTATACAGCAATGCAAGTGGAAGCAGTCTTCCAAAATGTCAGTTTCACAAACAATCACAAACCATGTCAGAAGTTTCGTCAATGACGGCTGAACGGTCCCCGTACCTCCTTTTAGCATTGTCAACTGTCAAGGTCTTGAAAGTCGGGCAGGGGGGGGGGGTAAAAGTTTTTGCTCCATAAAGCTTTATTGTAATGAAGTGCCTGACAGAAAGATATGACCACAAGGATGTGATCAGTGATGGTCATCAATGACTAAATGAGTTCTCTCCCCCCTCAGGGTCGGAACGAGATCTCAGGGGTTTAGGAGAGCAATGTGCCTGTTAACTTCTGGCTCTCCGGTCCATCTATAGCTTGCCGGCTAGCTTCAGGCCTGTGTTAAAAACCTGGGCCTGCTAAATTAAGTTTGGCTGTGTGTACAGCCTGTGGCACCATACACATGCACACATTTACACGCAAGAGCAAGTGCACTTACAGCTGCTTGAAGTCAGGCATTCACACACGCACACACACGCACACACACTTATATTCACTCTCCCATTACCCAATCTTAATTGGCTACCTTCCCTCCTCCTCTCTTCCTCTCTATGTCTCTATTGGACAGGCCTACGGGCCTGTTGGTACGCTGGCACACGGCAGCACAGTTTGGCCGTGCGAGCAGGTCTAGGGGCATGGATGGAATTGGAGAGAGAGAAGTAATACAGATGGGGGATCAGATGAGGTTTAGATCGCAATCAGGAAATGAAAGAGGGTAAAATTATAGCTTTGCCTAAAAACAGTATATAAATATCTTGGAAATATTAGTGTTACTGTATTTTCACCAGCACATATTCAGGCCACTTGTTAAAGCCACAGTCAGAAAGTGGAGTAGGCGATGCCTTTCTCCTTTTCCACTAACTGAGGAGTTGTCATGTGCTGTCAGCCAGCTTGTTCTCCATGTGCCTGTCACTGCTCTGGATAGGAGCTCTGGGTCCCAGCATCCTGCCAATTGGTAAACTGTGTGTGATTCTGTGGGTGTGTGCGTATGTATGTGTGCATGTTGCCCTCAGAGCACTTTGTTGATTCTGCTCTGCAGTGTCAGTGACACATTGAGCGGGTTTGGTGGGAGTCCCCTGGTTTCCCTCGTGCTGTGTTTACTCCATCTGTTTACTTCCCAAAAACACTCTCAAATCTATTACTCCTTTCTCTCTCTCTCTCTCTCTCTCTCTCTCTCTCTCTCTCTCTCTCTCTCTCTCTCTCTCTCTCTCTCTCTCTCTTTCCCTCTTTTTTTTCCACTCTCTGTATATCCCTCTTATTTACTCCTGACTTCTCTTGACTTGTCGTTTCAAATCAGTAGCTGTGTGGTAGTCAGGTGGTTTGCCTGTCGACAGCCAGCACTCGTCTCTCCCTCAGCAGGAGGCGGGATTGAGTTTCTCTCTCAGCTATCCATCCAGCTATCTTTTTTTGCTTGAAGAGCCAGAATGTATTCTTTTCCTGCATGGATATTTTCTCTTCTGTGTTCTTGATTAATTCAATAGATGAGACGAAATAAAATGATGTCAAACACAAAGAAAGCAGTAACCAGAAGTGCTTAATTGTAGGGCTGCCAGTGATTACTTTCACTCCCTTGTTTAGTCTCTAAGAATTCTGACATTTTTGAAAGCATAACATCATAATGTGCTAGAGCCCAAGTTCATATCTTCAGATACTTTATTTTGTCCGACAAATTCTTGATTGTAGGGCTACCATTGATTACTTTCACTCCCTTGTTTAGTCTCTAAGAATTCTGACATTTTTGAAAGCATAACATCATAATGTGCTAGAGCCCAAGTTCATATCTTCAGATACTTTATTTTGTCCGACAAATTCTTGATTGTAGGGCTACCATTGAGCATTAATTAATTAATTGTCTTAATTGTTTTGTTTATAACATATAAGATTATACAAAATACCATATGAATTTGTCCCACCAACAGTTCAGAATCCAATTCCATATTCAATTTCCAACGATATACACATTTAACAAACAGCAAATCCTCATATTTGACAAACGGGAACCAATTCTTGGTTTGGTAATTCTTGATGAATGACAAAGGGAGAAGACGGGACACGGTGCTGTTAGTTTGCGCTGGATTGGAGCCTGCGACCAGTGGTGTTGGGTGAACCGGTGTATTCACCCTCTCTCTAACATCTGCCACCACAGGAAGTGGTCACTACGTGGGCTCAGTTGCAGTGTTCTACTGAGTGAATGAATAAATGATTTGAGAAGCAATAAATATATGATTTGCTTTCTTTTAAGGATACATCATTGTCTCCAAAGGTTATCTTTGAAATACCATCCAACAAACTATATTTAAATAAAATATGTCTCTGGATTGTGAAATAATCATTGATTTTCTTTTTCCACACAGCATCACCTTTGAAACTTCATTAAGCTGCGTGCTCATTATGCAACCTGTTCTACGGTTTTATAATGCCAGCCCTGAGTCTGTGTGTGATGGTATGAATTGATAGTTTACATACCCAATGCCAAGGGCACCACCAAGGGCTCATGAATGAGAGATGAAAAGAAGTAGAATTGGAGAAGGGGAGGAAGAGAAAGATATCTTTTTTTTCTTCTCCTCATCCCTGCGACCGGCTAATTAGCCTGCTACACTACCAAGCCTCAGCTGCAGGGACAGGGTTCAATAGTTCACCCATCTACCACTGAGCTACAACGATGGTAAACCTGGATTACCTGCTCTACCGGCTACCAAACCCCAGTATTACAAGTACCTGTCTTGTTCCGCATCCTGGAAATCAAATCAGTCCAAAGAGCTGGCCAGGTGGACCGACACTAAATCTGTTGTCCAGAGAAGAGACGTAGTTGCTTACTCCATAATCTCTGTGTATCCCGGGGAAAAAAAGTTTGAGTGGCCTGGAAACTGAAGAGTTTGCATATTCAGCAGTTAGGGACACTTTCGGAATGAAAGACGAGCACAGATTTGTTAATGGGATCAGATTTATGACTACTGTCATTTAAAATGGGATGTTATAAAGGCTTTGTCCTAGATGTGTCAGCCACGCCTGTAAATGATTAAAGGCTATTGATGATATGGACCGTCAATTTTTGTTGTGACAAGCTGAAGCATCGGAAATGAGCTCTCATCTCGATATTTGATACTTCAAGAATTAGTGAGGCGTCAGTCCGTCAGCCATTGATTGACTTTGGTTATAGATCTTATCAATATATTTACTTTATATTCACATATGAAGCATCAAGCAAACACACAGTTCTTAGCTGGCTCTAAAAAGACAGAGTTGAGTAAACTTTTTTTTGGACACAATCAATTACATGTTAGTATTCTTTGTTAGTTATTCTGCAACATAAACCAAAATGTAAATACATTACCTGAAGTGGCGCTAAAACCTTAAATCTTCAAGGTGCAGTTAACGTGTAGAGGAGACGGGATTACAGCTGAATGCAGTCAGAACGGCTTTTGTACAGGCTAAAGGCTACCTAAGAGCACACACCACATTCATTATCACATCTCGGTCTCAAATAGTGCACAATGTATTCTGATGTGTAGAGAGGAGGCATTACTAAAGATGTGTGTGTGTGTGTGTGTGTGTGTCTGTGTCTGTGTGTGTGTGTGTGTGAGACACAGCGAGAGGGAGAAGAAGAGACTGAGAGAGACAGACTGATTGACAGAGACAAAGATGCCTTTAATGTATTAAAATAGCCATATAATGGAGGACTGCACATTAAAATTCAGTTCGTCTTTCTTCCTCATGTTCTTTTCACCCTATTCGTCAGATAAAAAAAATCATCAATTATTAGCCTTATTATGAAGGCATAGTACACCTCAGTGAATGCAGCAATAGGGCACATAAAAGGAAATATACATTACAAAACTGCGTCTGCGTCTTTGTGAATTTTTACACTTATGCTGTTCCAGCGCTAGCTTCCTGTTGCTGGTAGAGCAGAGTACAGCAGAGTAGACTTGGAGGGTCGAGTCGGGCTAATGAAGTTGTCAGAGGCGTGTAGC
Organism: Cottoperca gobio; assembly: GCF_900634415.1. Lineage (NCBI taxonomy): Eukaryota > Metazoa > Chordata > Actinopteri > Perciformes > Bovichtidae > Cottoperca > Cottoperca gobio. Next base: position 8,333,204 of record NC_041363.1, read on the forward strand.
ATCGAGGCTGATGGGAGGGCCTGCCAAGCAGCCAATAGTGAGGCAGCGTCTGTGATCAGCCGAGCATGATGGGAGACCACCCTGCGCAGCAAGTGCTGAGGCCCGGCACAGCCCTCTTATACACCAACAATTAGAGAGATGCTGCAGCCTAACACTCACACACATGCAGAAATGAGTGAACACGCACTCAGAGACACAAAGTAACACCTTTATGCACGCATGCATAAACAAATACATATTTAAGTGTGCACTGATGCACTCTTTTATACTTCAAATAAACACACACACAGAAAATGACTCACAAATACGGCAGCATGCACATAAGGAATACAACAAAGGATGAAGTAAAGAGAGAAAAAGACGAAACACCTGTCAGTTTGGTGTAGATATCTTTCATTCGCCTCTTCAGCCCCCTTTTTCCAATCTCTACTAATAGTTCTGCTTCCCTCTGCCAGGTCCATGCCTCTCTCCTCTCTTCCCCCGTCTCCTCACTGTTGCCCTCCTTTAGTTAAGATATCTCATTAATAACCACTTCTCTTGCCTGCCTCCTGTTAGCCTTCAGAGTTAGCTTGCTGCTCGTTCTCTCGCCCCGCCGCCTCTCTGTCTTTCCTCCCTTTCCCCTCCTCTGCTCTCTGCTCTGCCCAGGGTTCTTTTTTAAAATTCAAGAGTGGTGCAGTGAGACTGCAATAACCTACATACAGATCTCTCTCTCATTCTCGTTTTCTTTCCCTCCATATTTCCCTCTCTTTTCTCTCTCTCTCATTTATTCCACCATCAGTCCTTTTCTTTTTAACAACTAATACCCCCCCCCCCCCCTCCCCCACTTCCCCTCCCCTCTGCCACACTCCAGTGTATTTTTGAAATAAATATTATTAAAGGTGTAATGTATGTGCATATATAAGAGCTCTAATGAATATCTTTATCTTTTTTTGTTGTTATGCTTCATCTTTCTTTACCAACATCTTTTTCAGTCTGGCACAATGCTGCACTTTTTCACGCTTTTGTCTTTTGTTTTTCTCACCGCTACGGGAAGTCATGCGGGGGGTTCTTGAAGTCAAATTGTTCTCTGTTTACCGTTGGTTAATTTAAAATGCTGATGAGTCCTCCACCTTGCCTTGTTCCTCATTCCTCGCCATCCTGCTGTGTGTCCCTATAGCTTTGCGTGTACATGTGTGTATATCTGTGCGTGTATCCAAGTGTGTGACGCTGGAGGCGCAACTCCTGTATGCCCCTCTGACTTCTTGGTGAACTCCTCTCCTGCAGATTAGAATAAAGACAAGACGAGAAGGAGGCCAGATGAAAAGAACAAAGTTCTTGTGTGTGCGTGGATGTGTGCACAAACAGGTTGGGGGAGTCTGTGTGTGTTTATTAGAGGGATTGGAAGCAACTGTATTAATGCTCACATGTGCTTGTGTCTATGTGTGTAGTTTGTTTAAAGTTCCTTCTGCTTTTACTTGTGTATGGAAGTGGCATATGTTGGCAGTGGGTGGCAGTGCAGGAGAAGCAAGCTGGCTCGCTGCTGGGAAACCTGAGTCACAACATTCAGTAAAAAAAACAAACATGCTTTTCTTTTGCTGTGCGTGCAAGACGCTCATGTTCATCCTTCCCTTCTTTAAAGAACTTTAGTTGCATTTTAATGATAGCAGGGACATTCTCTGGCCGTTTTTCCTCTTGGTTATTAGTTAATTATATGCCAATTAATACAATTTCATAGGCAATTTATACAACTTGAAGTTATGTGATAATTATTTTCTAACTATTTTAGGGAACAATGCTGTGTGCTTTGTCGGTAGTATACGCTTTAGCTCTAACATACGTGAAACCCAGAGTGGAGAGTCATGATTTCTGCACTGATTTAGTGGTTTTCATAAATATTGTATAACTATGTCAGAGAGCTAAAATGCAATGCGGTATAAACTCCACTTGGTCGACTGTGTGTGTGTGTGTGTGTGTGTGTGTGTGTGAGTTTGTGTATGTGTGTGTGTGTGCACATGCACTAACCCGATAAACTCTGATTAATCTATAGTACAAACCCCTCAGTATTACTTGGGGCAAGGGATGCCTATTCCCATGCTTATATTTTTTTCTGTTTTATGTCCAGGAGTTAATAATACACAAAGTACTTCTACAGATGTGTCAAATGTAAATATGCATGCTCAACTTTGAAACAATATCCTCAGAGTTAGTCAAATTGGATGGTTAAAGGTTCAAAGCTTAGGGCAGTGGGCTTTTTTGTAGCTGGGGAGGCAACGCAACATGAGAGCGAAAGGCGAATGATTACTTGGCATGGAGCTACACATAGGGTCAGAATATGGGTTTAAATGCAGTGGTGCTAACTCTCTAAAGGAGTTTTGTGTGTGTAAAAGAAAGAGACAGGGAGGGAGAAGGGCAGATGTTATATTGATGGCATGCCACGCTTCTCTTCTCTGTCCTGAATAATCATGATCCTGAGCTGATGGGATGCTGCTTTAAAAAGATGAGAGTATGCATGAACTTTGGATGAACTGGAACCTGCACATGAACCAAGCCTGGTGGTAGCCCAGCCCAGCAGCCATCCTGTTTCCCAGCCGGGGAATTCCTAAACCGGATTCATGCTGATATTGACAAGAGGTGGAGTTGGGGGGGGGGAAATTTAGAGCACTTTCATATCTTCTTAGATGGGTGCACATGTTATATTTGTTCTTGGTTTGATGTCAAATAAATGAAAAACGATCATTTGCTTTTGTGTGCATTTGGTTGTTTGTGAGAGAGAGAGAGAGAGAGAGAGAGGGAGAGAGAGAGAGAGAGAGGAGAGAGAGAGAGAGAGAGAGAGAGAGAGAGAAAGAGAGAGAAAGAGATTTGGTCAGACTGGGCTGGCAGGTGAGCAGACGTTTGCTCCAGGCTTCTATGGTACCTTTTGATAAAACAGGCTTTGTGGAACAGACACGATTTTCCTCTTTTTCCCTCTCTTTATCTCTCTATCCTTCTCTCTCTAAAACTGTCACTGTCTGCATGTAATCTCTTTAGGGCTTTCATCATTTCCCTGCCTCAGATCTTGCCTTTCTTACGGTTGTGTTTTTCTGAATAATATGAAACTTGAGCGACAGATCCTAGGACAGATGTGTGAAGAGCAGGGATTGTTGTACCAGATCAGACAGATGGGTGGCAGTATACTGTCAGGCTAGATCAACACTCTCTCTCCCTCTCTCCCCTTTGCTCCCCCCTCTCCCTCTGACCAATCTATTTATCTGTCTATCTATCTATCTATCCGTTATTGTTCAGAAAATCAGATGAGAAAAAGATGATATACGTCAGTGTGTGTGTATGTATACATATGTGTGTATATACATGTGTATATATATATATATATATATATATATATATATATATATATATATATATATTCCCTTATATCATAAGACATATATATGCATGTACTCTATATCCATCTCTAAAATAATTCTACATTTTTATATTATTATTTGAAGATTTATCTGGATTTCTACCTTCATGGTCATCTTCAGATCCCACTATTACACTGTTTTCATCACTCATCTTTAGTTACATCTCTGCTCTTAATCTCCCTCCAGGCTAACTCTCTATTGCTATGCACTCTTCCCTCCACATGCCTTGCAGGTACCCCCTGCTTAAATGCTAAAATGCGGTGATGTTAGCACTTGTGAGCGTAATCGTGGCCATTCGTTCCTCGCTTTCTGATATAGGGTCTATAAAAAAGCAGATGGATAAGAAATTGTAGCACTGCATACCAGCTGTGACTCAGTACCATCAACTTAGAAATGATGTGTGCATATAAATGCAGACACACACACACACACACACACACACACACACACACAAACACAAACACTGTTTGCCCAGATCAAGGCTGTGGCTCTGAGGGACTAGAGGGAGATCAGGCACAGAGAGCCTATGGAAATAGACGGCTTTGTCATCGAAACACCCACCACTCTTCCCCGGAGATTCTCTGCTGTGGTGGTATCCTCAACCCGCACACTTTATTCTTCTCTTTTTCCCTCCTCTTGTTCTGTAACCTGCATCTGACACAAACACACACAGATCTCCATCCTTTCCCATCTAACTTTTAGTGTCCTTAAGCTAAGCAGCATTTACTCTGAAAGAGTGCCCACACTTTATCATCACTAACTTGTAGTTAGAATGAACTTTTTCAACTATTATTTATTTCGTTCTGTTTGTTTATTGACTTTATGACATTTGAGAAAACACTTGTAAAACTCTTTAGGATGTAGACCACTTCTTCTTCCTTTCTCCTCTTTTCTTTTTCTAAGCAGTGTTTAGTGGCGAGCACTCAGAGAATCCCTGTACTACGAGTCTGCAACTCTTTGCTCACAAAACCGTCCAGGAGTCAATACTTAGAGTAAAAACACTGACTGGCTTGCTCTTGTATTATATTTTTTAACATATTTAATATGGGTTTCTTTTTGTATGCTTGCCAAAACATTCCAATTCTATAATATATCGGGTTTATGTTAGTTCTGGTACACAACGTTGCACAATACAGTAAAAATATCGTTTAAAATGTCCATCATTTATGGGTCAACAGGTGAGGGTTTATTTCCAGACATATTCATCCATCCTGCAGCTGAATGAGCAAGAAAACAAAAGCTAATCTTTTTTATCCTTTACTTTTTTCTTATATATTTATTACTGTTCTTTACACACCACGCTTCAATTCTGCTCTCTTTTTCTCTAAATGCAGTGGATTTAACTGTTATTTTCTCTCCTTATCCCCCCCCCCCCCCCCCCCTGTCTTTATTTCTTCCTTGAAGCTTGGGAGCAAAGCAGTTGTGTGAAATGTTTAAGCCTCATTGTGTGGTGGACAAAAACAGCACAAAGTAAAACACAAAGTCACACACTGTCCTTTCTGTCTTTCAATCTCTCTCGCTCTCTCTTACACTCGTTTGTCTTTCTCACTCTGCTTATGTTAGCAAACACGTCGTAGTCCGGCGTCATAAACGGATTATGAGTAAATTGTAAGTGTGTATGTTTTTTAATGGGGGGGGGGGTTGGTGCAAAGGTGAATGGAGTGTCCCTGCCCCCATCAAGTGGCTTTGCTTTGCCTGCCCGCCGCCCCACTTAGATGTGGTTTGATTCTGGCTGTGGCAGCTCTGTCAGAGATCAAAATAGGTACTCCCCCCCCTATTGCATTCTCTGCTTCTCAGAGCACCTATGTGGGTGAGTGGACATGTCCTGTGCTTGCACACATGTTGGTAATTGTAAGCAGATATGCATAAACACACGCAGCAGCTACCATCCACTGTGGTATCAAGCAGAGCGTAATATACGTTTTAGAACTCAATCCGGCAGGAGGAAGTGTTGCAGCATGCCTATCTATTATTTGTATTTATGTTTTTACGGCGCAACTTTTATTTATCCAAGTTAGGTGTTGAACCAGCCCTCTCTTTCTGCTTTTCCATCCATCCACCCTTTCCCACACCTGAGAGAGTTGAGGGTCTGCCGTGCCCAACTTGACCACATGTTTGCAGGGTCAGCCAAAGTATCTGGGTGAGAGCCAGCCCGCTGAGAGCCAGAGCCAGGGCAGGCCAGGGTTTGGTTTGACCAGCAACGTGCCCTGGAGTGTGGGCAGACTGAGATGGAGGTGGGGGCGGAGCTCTCGTATCCTGCAGATTAGTGCGATACACCATCTATACACACAGGATGGGCTTTTCAACATACCACACTACCCTGGCCATGACTGCCTGAACTGGGGAAGTGTGGGTTACAAGTGTGTGTGTGTGTGTGTGTGTGAGTGTGCGTGTGCGTGTGTGTGCGTGTATGTGTGTGTGTGTGTGTGTGTGTGTGTGTGTGGGGAGAAGGACGTCAGAAAGAGTCATGCACACTTTTTTCTGATATGTAATGGCAGCGTAAACTTTTCAACCCACTTTCTCATGTGATTTGACTAAGCATTACAGCATTCCACGGAAAGACTATGTGCCCTGCACCTGTGTGTGTACATGTGTGAGTGTGTGTACATGTGTGTGTGTGCAGCTCATGTGTGTTTCTGAGCTAAGAGCAATAACAACGGTGGACTGTAGATTACCTCTAGTTCAGACAATTATCTTTCCACCGAGCAATTCAAGGTCAGTTTAACCAACCCATTTATTTGCCAGCAAATGTGCTTCAATAAAGTGTGTGTGTGTGTGTGTGTGTGTGTGTGTGTGTGTGTGTGTGTGTGTGTGTGTGTGTGTGTGTGTGTGTGTGTGTGTGTGTGTGTGTGTGTGAATGAAAGCGTTGTTTGAAACATCACTACATATGACGTTTTGTTGTCCACCATTTATTTATTTTTTGGATGCCTTTCTGTTATATTTGTATATGTTTCTGGGGAACAGTAGTAGGTTGCTTCTCAGTTTTTGTTTGCCAACCGCTGCAGTCACTCTTCATATGTGTGTATCGTCTTTGAGTTTGCTGCTCCGCCCAATAGCTCTGGCAAGTGAATGAGGCCTGATGTTTGGAGCTTATTTGATAGGCAGTGCGCGTGCATGTGTGTGCGCTTGTGTGTGCTCAGTCTTTAGCAGTGTGCCATGTCTCAAGCCCCTTATTCTTGGATAATTGTGCTGCAAGTCCTCAGCCTCCCCTTTAGCCTGAAAACCAAGCTCATTGCGGCCCCCAAAGAGCCCCCCGACAAGGTAGAGAAAAAAATCCCAAGTTGTCCTTGTGCATAAAAGTAGATTCTACTCTCCAACACCTTTTCAAATTAATATTTGTGATGGGCGCCATTCTGCCAGCCCCAGTTTCTGTTCGCCGCCTTTGTTCCTGCGTTTGATGTAATGGAGGCAAGGACAAAGAGGAGAGCAGGCAGAGTGTGTGAAAATGGTAGTTAAGTGGGCTTAAGGGCTCCTTCAGTACCTTCTGAAAGGCCTGGACCCTGAATAGGACCCTCACACTGCTAAGCTGTAGTGCAGTAAACAAGACAGGTCTAGCACAAAGGTGCGTCTCAAATGAGCACAGACACCCTCCTCCTCTTTCGCCTCACCCCGTCTCACCCCGACCTCCCACCCGACTCTGACATCTGGCCAATCCCAAGATCTGTCTTGAGTCCTCGCTCATTCCCCTCCCCTTTTTTCCCCCTTCATTTTTTTTTTGCTCTCCTTCATATCTTTTCTCTTGTTCTGTAGTGTTTCTCTGCACTCTCTTCTGGTGTGTGTGTGTGTGTGTGTTTGTGTTTTGTTGTGCTGGTCCCGGCTGGACGGCTTGCTCCCCCTAGCCAGCCTTGTCCCCAGTGCTTGGGCGGTTCGGCTCTTTTGTTTAGTTAATTGCAAAGAGTATAATGTACTAGTCTCTCGGAGGTCCACGAAAGACAATTAGACAATCCCAAGAATTTAATGAGACACCACCAGCCCCAATCCCCCATACTCTCCTTTGAGAAACACCCTGCTCTCCGCTGGCACTGACTGTGATGTAGTGAGGAGGGGGTTGCCATGCAGGTCGCCTGTCTGTGTCTGTTTGTGTGTTTACCAGATTGTTGGTCTGCCCATCAGAGAAATCGCCAGAGAGAAAAAGACCCAGAGAGATGAAATGGAAAGAAAAAAAAAACCTCCAACGAAATCAAGCATTCCGTTTACATTTTAATTCTTCATTTATATGGCACATATCCAGGCCTGTTGCACCGAGGGACCCTCATCTGAAGCATAGCTCTTCCCGGACAGGACAGACTTCCCGGGAATGTCCGTGTAATTATTAAGAGCGATTATCCTGTTCGCCCAGTGAAGGGACAGAACACTTGACAGTGTCATCCCCGAAAGGAAGAGGGATTGCTGGGGGGCCTGGGTGATAGACGAAACCCTGGGTGGCCCTTTAAGGACTTCTCCCCACTTCTTTCTCTCTCACTGTCTTTTTTTTTCCCGTCTCCATTATTTCGCCCAATGTATTCCCTTTCTCTGTCTCTTTTTCTGTTGTACATTCCATCGTCAACTCTCTCTAAGAGCTCTCTCTGGATCATGCCAAGATAAAGCCGGCCTTTAAAACAGAGGAAAGATCCACACGTGATTCATTACGTCTCTCTTCCACCTCACATGTAGATTCATTAATAATATCACTCTGCCATTGTCAAGTGCCTGTAATTCACAACCTTAAAACCTACACTTGTACCACATCATGAAGGAAAGAGTTTTTTTTCTTGTACTCCTTTTGTTTTCCCCTTCTCTCCTCCATTCTTTCTCTCATTCTGTCATTCCTGTGCTTTTTTTCCTCTCCCTGGCTAATCATGGTGTTACAACAAAAGACGGGGCTCCATTATTGCATGTGTGCGTCCCAGAAGAAAGGAAATGAGAACGGGACAGAGGGTGGCCGTGGCCTGACACCGCACTATTAATCTTCCAGTAAAGCCTTGTCAGGCAGAAACGGACACAAATGGATCACTCCCATTAACTGGGGGAGTGTAGGTAAGGGCTTTAACAAGCGTTTACCAGAGTCCATTTTCTCACTAATGAAGAGGGGGAATACGCGACCTCCCAGCCAAACCTGCCAGACCGCACTTAAAGGTCTGGATGGAGGAGAGAAGGAGGGAGAAAGAGGAGCCCAAGGAGGAGAGATTAAGAATTAAGAATATGTGATCATTGATAAAATAATTCTCAGTGCTGACATGTCGTATCGGGCATGGTGAGAGGTTAAGGTTTGGCCACCTTACTGTACACCCTCCGTCCACATGGCAGAGAGAGGCCCCAGCCGTGGCACAGCTGTGTTCTCTAAGACCTGTGAACTTCGGTCTGGACTATTACAGCAGCTGTCCCTGTGATGCGGGAAACATTTGATGCCTATTGCTTCTCTGAAAATCCTGTACTAAACTATCATCCAACCCACATGCAAGCTAAGACGTGAACATCCATATGTGGCCACAGTAGATTCACACACGCTCAGTGTCTTCTTTTTTTCCCAATTTCTGTAATAGATATTCACGCATAAGGGTGCACAGTTGTCGCTTTCTTTGACACCCCAATCTTTTGGGAGAAAGACAGAGGGTCACCATGGTAGCTTTGATCTCATAAGGGGTTTGCATTTATGCGCAATGTTTTAAACATGCGTCTGTCATCCTCCTGACGTCTGTGGCCAGAGTTCTGTCCTCACAGCTCGGAAACCTGATGGTACCGTGGCACAGACCTCCGAAATGTCTCTGCATCACAACTGCACTCCCGGAGGGGTGGTGTGTGTGTGTGTGTGTGTGTGTGTGTGTGTGTGTGTGTGTGTGTGTGTGTGTGTGTGTGGTTTTGTATAAACGTGTGCTTGGTGTGTATTTGTATCTGTGAGTTAGCAGGGGAGACTTAGCATGTTGAATTTCTAATGTATGCTGTCCCTTGTCCCTTGACGCGAGCTGGATGGGCAAGTGATGGTTTTTGAAAAAGCCACATGATAATAAGAGATGTGCTGGAAACATTTCAAGGCTCAAGCTGTGATGGCACAGTGTAATTCATCACCGCCCCTCCAGATGTCAAAGTGTTTTTGTTTAAGTCATTCCACATGCAAACAGATACTTAAAGAATTACAGTTGCACTAAATATGCCATTAATGAATCTTCCAATTTCTTTTGTTTGCTCACAGTGGCTCTCTCCAAAATGATATCCATACTTGTCGTGTACGGAATGATTGTCTGTCTGCTTGTACTTCCACCCAGCCATGACACCCGTGTGTGAAATCCTCTGGATGGGGTTAGTTGTGCATCAAATTGTTGATAAGGCAGTTATATCAATAGATGGATGCATGTGGCTGTTGTTTCCCTCTGTGTCAAGTGGCTGTTAACAATGAGACCAGTTTCCCGACCACAGTCGGATCAGTGGAGCTAGCGTCATTAAAGAGATAGCAGCACACGCTGACCCGCGTGATACCGGAAAGTGAGCAAGAGCGGCAGAGGAAGAGAGGCTGCGGCCCAGCCCGTTTGTCTGTTATCACTGGCTCTGTGTTCCACAGGCTCCCAGGGGAAACTACGAGACGAGAGGAAGACTTCACCTTCCTCCTCCCAGACACCCCCCCCCCCCCCACCCACCCCGTATTTCCAAGCACTCCCGCTCCTCCAGCAACCCTCCCCTCCCGCCCCCCACGCCCCAAACATTTTTAATTATATCTTCTCCCAAGTAGTGCGGCTCAGTAACCAAGGAGCTGACATTGATGCATGTGCTGATAAATCCGCAAACACTGGAAACAAGATTAACAAAGATTTTGAGGAAAGGGTGACAGCTAATTTTGCGCAATGGTCGGCGCCTCATTCAAGAGTGATGTTTTTGATAGAGCGAGCCACGCCTGAGAATTCATGCTCCGTGCAGAGGGGGGGGGGGGGGGTGGGACGCGAACATAGCGCGAAGAGTTCCGCGGCATCTGCACTTTTTAAATTGTTCTTTTTAAAAATCTTTCCCTCTCTCCGACACTCCGGAGACCGGTGTCCCAGTCTTTCATCCCCCCCCCACCGAGCGTTGAGCTTCTTTGTTTGTTTGTTTTTCCATCGTGTTTGATTGTGCACTCATAACTTCACATAACATATTAACGCTCAGCATAATGAGATAATTCACTTTCCTTGATTGTCGACACATTGTGCCACACATGCAATACTTCAAATTACAAAGTGAAGCAGGAAGATTTAATAAAACATTAACCTATTATTAACCTAATATCATCATGTTTGTTTTTGTTCTTCATTTTCTATATTGTAATTTTCCAAATAAGACGACTAATGACGACCGAATAAACTTGAGAACAGACGGCACATTCGTTCAGCTTCTGTGTGCGCGTGTGCGTGTGCGTGTGTGTAGTCTAATCAGTGTGATCTAATCAGCAGTGTGTATTGTGGAGTCGGTGACATGCCACTCCAGGCCCGTGGTCCTGTCTCTGAACTGGCTCTCAACCCACTGAGACACCGATACACACTCCTCTGAGAGAGATATCAGTCTGCCTCATCACACACTCTCTCTCACACACACACACACACACACACACACACACATGCACACAAGAGGAGAGAGAACGAGATAACAATCATACTTCCACAGCTGATTCCCTATTTTCCCATCGAAGAGGCAACACCACCCTACCTCCTTCTCTCCTCTTTCTCCTCTCTGCAGCCAATTTCAGGTCTATACAGTAGAAACATTTTGTAGATTTCTTTTGTTCTTTTTTCATGCCTCTCTCTTTTTTCTCTCCCCTTTTTTCCAACTCTTTATGTGATGTCTCCCTTCTCAGAATCGCCTCCCCTGTCTTCATCTGAAGGCAGCTGACAGCTTCTTTCACTTTTCTTTGTCAATTTCTCCTTCTCCCTCTCTGTCTGTCTCTCTAGCTCTCTTTTTCATCTGTGCCTACCCCCCCCTCCTCCATCTGCTTTCGCTTTTGTTTGCCCGGCCCCTCTCCCATCCCAACTTGATAATGAGGAATGCGGTGTGACCCTGACCTCCATCGGCCCTGCAACCACCTCCGACCCCTCCAGGTGACCTCCGGTCCCTGTTTTGACAGCTTGATTAATTACAGAGTGTTATGATTTATGAGAAAAGCAGTATGTAAAAATAATAGACAACAGGTGGTCTTAAAAAAAAAAAGTAGTAGATTTGAAAGAGCTTCTAGTGAGGATTGTGGTGGCGGTGGAGTTGAGGGGGTTGGTCTGTGTGTGTGAGCGAGAGAGGATGTGTTTTACAGCCGCTTTCCATGGTAAATTGCTTTTCAACCATTTTTTAAGGCTACGTCGGGTTAATAGGAAAATGTCTATTGCTCCATGCATGGTTTCCTTAGTTGCCACAGCATGAATTTCTGCACATGTATTTGGCCGTATGGTGAGAGGATGAAGGGGATTCCAACATACATGCGTAGCTCCATGTGTGTGCTGTGAAGCATTAACGCAGCCATGTGGTAATGACACTATGGAAAATGTGCTTGAACACACAGACACACATGCACACGCACACACAGATACACTACACTCTTTTCGAGGTTACATCCTGTGAAAATAGGCAGAGTAAATGGCGGGACAGAGCAGCCATAGTGTTTACCCTTCACACTTCAAACACAACTTGTGATTGGCTGTGGCGACCTCACCTGACTCGTGGACCGGTGGTGCAGCTCCACTTAGAGAGAGGTCAGACTATTGGACTGTTGGAGTGTGTGTGTGTGTGTCATTGTGGTTATGTATCTGTGTGCTAATACTGTTGCCTTCTGATTTATTGCCAGTTGCATGATTTCAGCCTGTTACACCTTCCCAGTGTACAATACCACAGCAAGTAGGAATGAATATTTTACACAGAAAATATAGCAAATTTCATCTCATGAAAGGTCACGCTTAACATAAAATATCACACACACACACACACACACACCTCACATAGCAACAGTCAGGAACATCGGCAGGACCACCAGTTATCTCTGTGGCCGTCCCGCCTAGGTCACAATAACAGGGCAGGGGTGAAGGGATTCCTCTTTGACCTTTGACCCATGGAGGTCATAGTGGTCCTGTGATGTTCAGTAAGATTAATACCCTGGGCGCAACAGCATGGTCTCATTATTCACCAACACAATGCCGTTTACTGGTAGATGATACCCAGCGCAGCACACCTACACATTTGTCATCACAACTGAAAAATAATCTATTATGTTATTATTGGCACATGCTACATAATACGCATGCATACATGTGTTCATGTGTCTACAATGTTTAAATGTGTCCTGCCGTTGACCCCGACCAGCTCAGTCTGTACATATGGCCATGCGTCTCGCACCCACCGTGAGTGTGTTCATGTGTGTTAACTCACTAACTACCTGTCCAGATGGTGAAGTAGAAACATTCATCGACAGGGCTCTTTAAGAATTTCACAAGGTGGTGGAATGTATTTACTTCAGACAAACTAAAAGGCTTACTCACATTTTGGTGTCCCGGTTATCATCATGATCAACATGCCTTATGTTTGTCTAATTTTGTGCAGGAATTAGATTTTGAATAGCCGCCAAATATTTCATCATCATCTTCATTTAGCATCGTATTTCTTCCTTCCTAAGCCCATTGAACTCGTGCTTTGCCATTTCTCCTTCCTTCCGTGCACAGTTATTAGTGGCCTTCAGGACAGGGTTGCTCCTGGGATGCCTCCATTCATCCCGCCTTTCCTCTTTTTTTGTAGCTTCTCTGCCTCCCCCTCTCAGCTCACCTCTCTCTCTCCCTGATTTATACATTAAATAGTTAGGCAGAAGGGTAGGGAGGCACCTATCATTCCATGATCTATATCTCTCTGTGCCCTCATTAAAAATACATGTGTATGCTTAGGGGAGACAATATAGAATATATAAATCAAAATGCTAACGGCATCAGAATAAGCCTCCTGTATTTATTTCCCCATAGCTTTCCCTCTGTGGGCTCAGGACTCTTCCTGCTTACTGTATTTCCTTTGCTGTGTGGCACATGTGTGATACTCTAATATTAAAGTATACTGGAAATATTGTTAATTTATTATGCAAGTGATTTAATAATCTGCCCAAGCAACACTCCTACCTTAGACATGGCTCGGTATAATATTCCAGTTTTTAATTTTTATTTAACAAAAATATATATTTTGATGTAAAGTGATATAATCAAACGTTTCAAACTGCTAAGTGACTATGGAGCTCATTACAGATCTGGTGAGGCAGCTCTGAAATATCAGTGTTGCCGAGTTTACATTCACAGTTGAGTCTTTGCGAAAGACACGCTGGTCTTCTGTAAAAAAAATTTGACAAATGACTTGCGTAACATTCCCTTGCACAATCGATAGCTCTGACAATTTCCACCTGGACGGTGATTAATGCTACATCCACCCCCAATCTAACAACCCCCAGCCCCAACCCTGCACCTCCCTCTGTGTGTGTCGTGCTGAGAGCAGATGAAGCAGGCCTACAAACTTTGTGTGTGTGTCAGTGTACGTGTGTGTGTGTGTGTGTGTGTGTGTGTGTGTGTATGTTTACGTGGCAATGTCTGTCCAAACACTCTGATACTTGATTAACCATTGAGCACAGATAGTGGCTGAACAAATTCACAGATTCACAGACGTCGAGTATGGTAAATAATTGACACATAAAATGGCTTTGGCATGTGAGTGAGTTACTCAACAGTGTCTGTGTGAGTGTCTTTATGTCTATCCTTTCACTAAGGTTCTGAAAATAGACAGGTCGGGAGGAGCGAGACAGGAAGAGAGAAATAGAAAATGAAACAGAGAAAGAAATGTAAATGCGTGCATGAAAAGAAGCTGAGGCATCAGGGATCTGAAGCTGTGCTATTCTCTTCACTTCCTCCACCCCACTGCTCCACTTTGAACTCATTTATAAATATTCAGCTCCACATATAAACAATATCCAAATGAGCCCAGACATCCATGCCAAGGTTAAAAACTCTACTGCTTATTACAGACACAACTACTTGACTAGTTTAAAAGGTTAGCCTCATTATTCTGACCTCAACTATTTGTGCTCATTAAGATCAAGAAAAAAGATAATCATTACCACAGATTCTTATTTACTTTGACCAAATTAGTGCGCGACTACATTAGTGGAAGCGAACACCGAATGCAGTCTTTGAACTTGAAGTGAAAAGTTGAATTTAGAGCAACTTAATTAAATGTGTACTCTTTATTAGAGGAGAAACCTCTGCAGTGAGCGATTTGTTTAAAATTAACTCAGAGGGCAGATGGGGAGATGAAGCTCCAGTTTGTCTTACTTTTCCTATGTAAACATGTGTGTTAGCTGTTCAATCGGTTGCTTAAACGTACATGGATGTGAGGTTCAGCAGAGGATAAAGAAGAAAGCAAGTTGAGCTCCCCTATCTCTCATGTATCTATTGCGATTTACGCCACTTTATTTAGGCGTAATCTTAGCTCATTCATTTATTTTTCTATATCAATCATTAGATTTTAGATGTCTTTTTTTTTTAGCAACACTATAAGATAATATTTAGGAACATTTAGGTGTTCTCTGCAAGCACTTGCATGGCCCCCTGGGTATCGCTAGTTATCAAGAGGATGATTGATTTTGTGCTGACAGGCTGATGACAATCCCGTCTCATCCCTTCTCACATCATCCCTAAGATCCACACATGTCTTTTCATAGCCCCAGTGGTACTGTAAGTACTCTCCTACTCTTCTGCTCTCCGAGAAACATCTCTGTGTGTTTGGTTGGGTATGGGGGGTCTCAGTCTGGTGCTGTGTTAAAATGAGAAAGGGGGCACCGTGACTTAATCTGACATTACTGTGCGATCTGTGTGGTATCTCGGCCTCAGGGAGAGGGGGAGCGGAAAAAAAGAGAGAGAGAAAGAAAAGAGGGGGATCGGATGGATAAAGAGGCCCTGCATGAAAAAAAAAAAAAAAAAAAGCTCACGTAGAGACGTAGACAGACAAGGTCACACAGAGCAGGGTGGCCCTGACAGAGAGGGAGAGTGGACTTGTTATTACAGTATTTACCTTCCCTCTCAGATCCTTCATACTTCTTAATACAGTCCATGTTTTTTATATCTTCCTCCTCCCTGTAAAAAAGTGAACGAATTGTAACGCCAATGCTTTGCTCTCGCTTATTTTGCAACCTATCTTTTCTTCTCGGTCAGCCATTGTGCCTCGTTCGTGATCTCAAACCAGACTGTAGCCTGCAGACATCCCTCCCCTCCTCCTTGTCTTATTGGGTATGCCAGGCAGGGTGACCCTTTCCCCCTTGTCAGTCAAGCCTGTAGCAGCGAATCAGGAGCTGCGTATTGCTGAAACAAGGAAGTGGAGCGAAGGCTATTGAGAAAAGGGAGCGCCGTTTGCCCCGATTCTAACAGCCCCCCGATAGAAAACTAATAAAGTAAACCGCTCGAGATCCAATTTCAATGGAAACCTATGTGGGATGCATTTGCATGGATAAATAAATGCACTCAAATACAAGTGCAATGCGAAGAAGAGCATTTATTTGCTCCTGTTCAGCAAACAGCCAAACATACAACCTCAAATTCACGCAACCATACCATCCACTTTCCTCCCTGCATGCACCCGTGACCGCTATCAGCAATGCTTTGTACCTGTCAAGTGCTGTCCTTTTCCCTGTGCCCAAAGCCCTGCTCACTACATGAGAGCTCTCACATCAAAGCTTCGCTGAGCTCCACACGCACAGATGAAACACCCTCTCACTCCGGCCGCCTCGCTCCCCGCTCCCGCACATTAGACACATTTCATTTCATTACAACGCCACTGGAGAAAATAGAGGTGCTGCTGTCTTAAAGGGACATCTTATTTACCCTCTCTCTCGCACTTGTGTACTCACTAACATGTGGACACACACACAGACAGACACGCTATCCGCTTTCTTTTCAAATTATGCGACTGGAAGGGAAAATAAGGATCTGTTACCATCAAAGTTCTAGTGGACAAGCGGCATCTAATTTGACCATAAAGAGGGTTGCATCATTATCATCAAAGAGTATTGACAATATTGTAAAGGCAGCGCAGTATGGCTCAGGTTCTGTCATCATCAATCACAAATCATTCTTAATGTCATGATATTTACAGTATATTGCAGCTTCATATGTTGTGTTTTATTATATATTTTTTTCTCAATACCTTGCAGATAGTAAGGAGCATTTGGGTTTACAAAGAGCTTCATAATGCTGCATGTTGGGAGATGACGGAGGAAGGGTTTCATCACGATGATGAGACAAGCCCTGGTTTCCTTAGCAGCGGCAGCCTTTGTTGTGCTATCTGGTGTGGGACAGGCCGACAAAGGAGCGCTAAGGAGCGTCCGGAGCAGGGTGATGGGGGTCGGGTTGCCCCCCCTTAGAGGGGTCGGGGCGACCCTCTTGACCGCTGGCCCCAGGGCAGGGACTCAGTGTGATGGTGGCACAGGGGCACCCACAGGGCATGGGAAGAGACTTAGCCTGCATACTGCAGCAGAAAGACAAGACTGACCCAACGCTACAGGACCGTGTGTGTGTGTGTTTAATTTGAGACGGTGTGTGTGTGTGTATAGGACAAAGGCAACGTGACCCAATGTTAGCAATGTGTGAGAGAGAGATTTAGTGGTATAAAAAGCAGGGTGACCCAAGGTTTGCAGTGCATTTGTGTAAGATTCACACTTTGACAGCACATCACAACACAAAGATCAGATTTAGCAGGTGTATCCAGTGTGTGTGTGGGAGAGACTTGACAATTAGCTAGAAACACAAAGACCGAATGACCTAACTCTACAAGGGTGTATGGCGAGATGTATGGAGAGATTTAGCTCTCACAAAACAACGTAAAGACCAGGATGAACATTGGCTCTGTGGGAGAAATTAGTTCTGTGGGATTTGGGGTAAGCGTTCGTTTAATTTGAATATCATGTTTTATTCTTCTCAACATTTGTTATTTTGTAGATAGGTTTGGTATATACCATTAGACAATCACAGTAGTAAGTAATTGTGTAGTTGTAGAAAAATATATAAGAATCACGTTTTTGAAAGAGCATTATATTAATTTAAGATAAAATTGTATTAAAAAACTAATTCCAATTGCTTTGCTGTGCTCACTCCATCAGCACCAGACTCATTGTTGTATATGTGGTTGATGGAGAGAAGAATAAGAGCAGGAAGTGTCTGGACAGGGAGAGAAGTGTTGTCCTGACACCAACCAAGACCTCTGTGTTCAAATAAATGATGGTTTCCGACATAGACCCTGCTCCTCCAGACTAAGTACGACGACGACACTGGTCGCCTTTACAGCAATGTCCTTCTGGGTGACTGGACAGCTAAAAGGGTGAGCACTGTTAGTTTGGTTAGGTGTGTTAGCCTCTCCAAAGGAAAAGGCCATAGGCTATAGGCCACTCAGGGTTAGCATAAGGACGCTAAAGGCTAGGAACCGGGCCACTTAAGGTTACCAAAAGTATGCTTAAGGCCAAGAAGGGTTATTGACCAGTAAGGGTTAGGCTAAGAGCACTGAAGACTAAACATGGTTGTAGGTCAGTGTTGCTAAACGATTACCTTTTGGCCTTGTGAACCAGGATTAGGGGAAAGGAGAAAGGCACACAAAGTGATGTGATGGTGTTTAAGTGCAAGAGGCTTCTTAAGGGGTTTATTGTGTCATTCTGTCCTCATTCTGTTTGTTGTTTGTTTGTGGTTTTCATGTAGTCATTGTCTAGTTTTTTCATGAATACATTTTATTTATCAGTATTTAGTTTAATCATTGACTGATTTTAAATTGTACTTATTTTTAATAATGTTGCTGCCATAGGCTGAACTGGTCTTGTCAGTTATTGTATCAGGCTGCCACCAGTGGGCAGTGGCACAAAGCTGGTGTGGATCTGGTTAGACTACATCTCTCTGTCTCTCCTTACTTCTCTATCTATCTTTGTCTTGTCATTTTATCTATCTATCTATATCTCTCCTCTCTGCTTTCACTCTTTCGTCCCTCTCTGTCTCTCTCTGTTTCTTCTGCTCTCCTCACCCGCTCCTATTTCTTTTTCATCCGGCGATCCATCTGTCTGAATGTGCGCTTGTGTGTCTTCGTTTTTGTATTTGTGTGCAGATGTCTCTGTGATGTCTGCAGGCTGAATTAAGTCACCCTAATAGATCCTCATCCATACCTCTCCAACTTCACTTTTTCTTCTGCACACAACAGACTAATAAAAATCAGTTATGAGAAACATCATCTACCTAGAATTTGCATACAAACTATAACGTGGACATGTAGTTTTTTAAAGTCATAAATCACTTGCTAAATTACCATTGGACTTCCTGTGCCTTGGAGTAAAATACAAAACTTCACTCCATCATCACGCAGACGCCATTATGTAGCAGGATATTCTTTAAAGCTAAAGTTAGAATCTCAAATTACATTATTTTCAGTAAAAGCTGATGTAATAGTGAAATCATGTATTTTTTTAAAACGTGTACTTTAAATGTAATAATTAGCAATTTGATCATGTCCAATTATCTTTCTATTTATAACACGTTTTACATTACAAATATGTCCAGCGAGGAAAGGGGAGCCTTGTCTGAATTTGAAAGGGAGTGAGAATCAAACTAATTTTATAATCTGAATAAGTGAGAAAGTGTCATTTTGCCGTTGTCAACACACGGCAGGTGCTAAGGGAAGGGGTGTGTGGCAGGTTTGATGTCGATGGGCACAGTAGGGACACACTCAGGCTGCGTCAACGGAAGAAAAGCACAATGTGTTAACACTTATTAAGGAAGAGGAGACGTGCCGCCTCGAGAAGGCAGTGTGTGTGTGTGTGTGTGTGTGTGTGTGTGTGTGTGTGTGTGTGTGTGTGTGTGTGTGATGGCGATTTGCAGAGGAAGCTGAACGACGCTGCCTCTCTTAACTCTTAAAGGTCTTTTTGTCAGTACTGATGTCTGTCATACTCCTGTGTGTGTGTGTGTGTGTGTGTGTGTGTGTGTGTGTGTGTGTGTGTGTGTGTGTGTGTGTGTGTGTGTATCTCACAATGGAGGTTGTGTGTGTAAAGTGAAACAGGAATCCATCCATTTCCTGCTTTGTTTCTTAGTGCTTGGGATAATAAACAGTTAATTAAAATGGCTTCAAAGTTGAAGAAGTCACCAAAGGCTACAAGAAAACTTCCTTTTCTCCACAATACATTTCCCTTCAGTCATTTATTTCTTACTATAACCACTTGGGTTCATTTTCTCTTTACTTTTTCCTCTTTTAAACTCTTCTTTTTCTTGAAGTACGTCACTGATTATTATTAATATCGGTGCGATCATAGTGTGAAGTCCGGTACACACAATACACATGCACAGATACGTATGCAGTTGGGGCTAACTCTTTTGTTGAGTGATGGTGGGATCGATTGGGTTTGATATTAAGTGACACATGGCCTTTGGAGTCACTAAATGCTACTCACTGACTGAAACCACCGGCGCTGAATTCCAATCCCCCAGTTACTTCTCAGGCTTGTCCCTGCAGTGACACTCCCTCCTCTATCTCTTTCTCTGCCATTTCTTTCAGTCTGGATTTGCGTCATTCCCTCAGTCGTCTCACAATCTGCGGTGTTGTTACGGTATTATTTGCTCATAGATACCCACAACCAAGCTCTTTCTTAAACAACTTGAGCCCCTATCAGACCTACACTGAGCAGGCAAGTTTCTGAGCTTCAATGTAGTAGAGATTAAAATGCGGCGCTATATCAGCTTACCTTAGTAGGTTTGACAAATGTAATGGTGTCTTTTTCTGAAAGTGAAAAAACTAAACAAAAACAGTTTTTTCAACATAACATTGTAGGTTTAAAAAAGCTTATGTGGGCACTTTTCAAAAGTAAGAACAAAAAACCTTGAAAATTGTCGGAAATTAAGAAAGAAAAAAGCCATTCAGAAACACACACACACACACACACACACACACACACACACACACACACACACACACACACACACACACACACACACACATCTGTCATACCCGTAGATACATACACACGTTTGTATATTTGTTATATTATACTACCTCAATGAAATCAATGAATATATTAAATATCATAAATGCTTTATGAATATCTGATGTAGATGGTGCTGATGCCATGGCTCTAATGCACATACTTATGTGTCTCATCTGTTTTAGGAGGGCTACGGTGTGATGGTGCTCAACCCCAATGAGAACTACCTGGAGGTGGAGAAGCCAGCCATGTCCTGTCCCCTGCCCTCTCCTACTGAGCCCTCGGACGAACCCGCTGAAAAGAGGGAACGCAAAGATGATAAAGAGGGCAAAAAGAAGAGAGAATTTTATGAGAAGTATCGTAACCCACAGAAGGAGACGGAGACTGAGCGGATCCCTATACGGGTAAGCCGGAGATGGAGGGAGGGAGAGAGGAGAGACAGAAAAGGAAGGCAGGAAGGAAGTGTTCCGAGAGACACAGCTGAGGGACAGAAGGATAGATGCTCGTCAAAAGCAGACTTGGTGGGGGAGGTGGACAGAGTGACAGTTTAGGGTCGTGGGAGGAGGTAGGAGAAGATACATAGGTGAGAAAATGGGAGGGAGGAATTTGGGCAAGTTTGAATGAGAAAGAAAATGGCAATAAGGTGCGGGGAGGAGGAAGGTGGGAGGCGGCTAGCTGAGGAAGCTAGGGAAGGAAATGTTAGGTAACAAGGGATGAAGGGAGGATGGGAGGCAGAGGGAGAAAGAGAGGCTCTTGTGTGGTCAGCCTGTGTGTGAAGAGGTTGGCTATGATCCAGTCGCCTCTCAGTGTGCAAGTGTTAACCACATGGCTACCTCCCTCTCTCCCTTTTCCTCTTTCCCTCTCTCTCTCTCTCTCTCTCTCTCTCTCTCTCTCTCTCTCTCTCTCTCTCTCTCTCTCTCTCTCTCTCTCTCTCTCTTTTTCTCTCTCAGATGGTAGGCCGGTCAGCGCAGCTCTGGCCCTTCACTCCTGTTAACCGCTGGGATTATTATCTCCCTAACACACACTCTGCAAACACAGTGCAACATTCTTATCATGCTACACTGCCCGTACACCCCCTAATCACACACACACGCACACACGCACACATGCACATACAGCTCGGCCAGTTTACCTTGTGGTCAAACAAAGGAAGCAACCCTCTGAATAAATCTAGTTACATTGTGAAAATAAATATGGGTAAAGTGATGAACATTTTAAACAATGTTGTCCTCTTCATACTCTTTTTGTTTCAGCCCTGCCAACAAAATTCATAATTGGCCTCCTCAACGGGGTCCAGCCAATTCTTTATTTCTTTATTTAAAAGCTCTCATTCAGTAAGAGTTTGAAGATTAAGTGCACAATGAGCTCGGTTCTTTCCCTTTACAGGGTTTCATATTAGAAAATGTCCTCATTGATTATCTGTGTCTTACTTTGGTTGATGGCAGAAGCATCACAGCAATGCATATTCGTTTCTGTGTGTGTGTGCGTGTGAAATACGTCAGTCTCTGGTGTCTGACAAGAGTTAGGGCTGCTGTGCGACTAGCGGGCGGTGTGTGAGCTGTCAACGCAGACTCTTATTTTTTTTCTTCTCACCCCCCTGGCAGTACCTTTACACACACTCTAATAAGGGATAATTAGCAACAGTTCTATCTTACTCGATCATACTTCTTTACATCTGCACTGATTCCCCCGTCATAAGATCCACAATCCATCATTTCATTCACAGTAATTTAGTCAATGTAACTTCCATATACTCTCAAGTGTGTGTGTATATATATATATATGTATGTGTATATGTATATATATGTATATGTATTTTAATTTTTTACGCCATAAATGAATATGCAAAATCCATTGCTTATTGCATGTATTTTTGTTATAGCATATTCCAGTTGTGTGTGTGTATAAGCAGTGCATATATGCATGTGTTGCCATCTACATTTTGTTCGACCTACGTCTACAGGAGTGTGTATTAATTAGTTATATTTTGAAGGTGTTACTTGAATGATTCTCATATCACAGAATTATATAATTTTCTCTATAATATATACTTTTCAATATACATATATATCTCTTCTGTTCCTACTCCCTCCTCTCGCCTTAAATCTTTAACACGCAGTGTGAGATCGTTAACACAGTCCCAACCAAGGTTCTTCTATCCTACGAGGAAGCATGCAATATTATTCACGCCTTGATATTGGGCTCAGCTTGCTTTCCCCAAGCCTGCATAATGCATGCTGGACAGGGTCAGATGCATTGAGACAAGGGCGGTATGCTGCAGTGGCGTGTCTTTTTGAGACTGCAGTGACTCGGAAATACTGTGCAGTTTAGGAGCCTTGGCTTTTCACAACTCCATAAGATGGAAGTCAGGGCAGAGATCATAACGAGTATCTGGACAAAACACCCCCACCAGCCCAGTGTCACGTCAAGTCACTTTTCTGTTTAATATAAGCTAGCAAATAGATAATTGATTTAGCAGTCCATACCAGTGCAGTGTTGTGGCATTTTTGAACGGAGAGATGGATAAGAAAAATATCTTTCCAGGTCTGTTTTTTCAGACCAGCAGACTAATACAAAATGATCCTTATTAATCAGAAAAGTAGGGGTCATGTAAAAGGTTTAGATTTTCCAGCTAAATACACTTGTTCTTAGATGCAGGGATTGCAAGACTCGGGATAAAGATTAATGAGTGAGCAGGTTGGCTCTGTGTTGGTGCCCCTTGAATTTTAACCTTTGACCCAGAAGTCAGCAGGATGTTAGTGTGTATGACCTCGCCTCTATCGTCCACGCCTCCTCTTGCACTGCTTTACTCTCCACTGCTCTGCCTCTGTCCGCCCCAGAGTAAGCTGTCACACACACACACACACACACACACACACACACACACACACACACACACACACACACACACACACAAACACACACTCATATATACACAAATGCAAATAAACACACAAGCAGTTATGCAAAGGCTCACACATACTGACAGACAAAAGAGTAAAGGAGGTTGAAAAAGAACTAAGGTTTTGACGTGTGTGTGTGTGTGTGTGTGTGTGTGTGTGTGTGTGTGTGTGTGTGTGTGTGTGTGTGTCCTTCTTCACCCCTGTTATTCAGTGTGGGTGGTGGATCAAATCAAACCTCTTTAGCGGGGTTGTTTTCATCTTTTTCAACAGCACCCACCCAACACACAGGCACTCTACACACACACACACACACAACTTTTTTTATTCACTACACCTCACACTCTTAACTCCTGCTGAGCTGCCAGACCACCTGCACACAGCCATTCAGAAACACACACACACACACACACACACACACACACACACACACACACACACACACTCAAATATATACCTTTTTGTAATATAATGAAATCCAACATTACACCAAACAATACCACAAACTTGAATAACCAACTGTCTTGCTTTGTAGATATACCTTTAAGACACATTACGGTATTTTGTAGAATTTCTTTTTCACTATATTGACTTACACACACACACACACACACACTCTCTCTCTCTCTCTCTCTCTCTAGCCCCAGATAGAGTTGATTAATACGCTTCCTTACACACATTAATAAGCTCTTAACTGCTTTTAGGATTCTTACTTTTTAGCCTTGGGTTCATAGTGTGCAACCTCTCAACCTTATCTAATCCCTCTCCTCCTCCAGATCACACACCACTGGGCCATGTTTAGGGGGTTGTTGGTAGAGGAGGGAGATAGAAAGAGAGGACAGAGGGAGGGATGGAAGGATAGAAAATCTGATCGTAGGGATGCTGATGAGGATAGTGGAGGAGGAGGGTGGGGGGGGGGGGGGGCGGCGGTCTCTTTGCCATATAGAAGTTTGGGAGTTCACTTTACTCTGAATTTTAGCAGTAATCCAGTTAGCTATTTTCTGTCAGCCAAGCGGAGGAATGGCAGGAACAAAAGGCACATTCATGGACTTAAGAAGCTTCCAAAGAGTTCACCCAAGGCTGGCTGGCTGGGATTAGGCCAGCAGGCCCTGGAAAGAAGAAGGGGGGAAAAAGAGCAAAGGGGACAAAAAACAGAGCTTCGCCTTTCTTTAAGCGCCACTTATTTTTATAAATGACTGGAATAATTTTCTCTCTTTAGTTTTTTATGCTTTCCTTTTAGCAGAGAGAGAGAGAGAGAGAGAGAGAGAGAGAGAGAGAGAGAGAGAGAGAGAGAGAGAGAGAGAGAGAGAGAGAGGCCCTCACTCCTAAAGCATTTTGAAGTAGTAGATTGAAGCTATTCCTTCTCTTCTTTTTCTGCCGCTATACTCAGCTTCAGTGCAACTTGAAGAATGAGAGATGTATATGATTGAGACCGGTGGACATTGAATGCTTTAATGACATTTCTCTATAATCATTTATCACAATCATTGTAGAATGAAGGAAACATATTGAGGCTCTTCATTGTACTAGTGTTTACACAAGGCATTGTTTAATCCCCTTGTTTTAAACCTTTTTTTTTTTTTACCTCTCACTCTGATTACAGTCGAGAGTACGAGAAGGAAATAAGAAAGGAAATCAAATTTAAGTGTTTTTTATTGGGTTTTCTTTTTGCGGCTTTTGTTTTGCATATCATACCTTTCGTTTCTGCATGTTTTGAGTATTGTGGTCTCCAGTTTCTTGGTGTCGGATGTCTTGTGCTGTCTCATACCTATTTGACTGTTGTGGATTGTACGGAGTGTGTTTCCTAAAGGAAGGAGCATTCATTATTTAGGCCTTGCCTCTCCAAGACCCGTTATTCCCAGCCGCAGCTGTCCACAGGGGCTGGCAGAGATCCTTGTCCTTGTCCGTGTTTAGCAGATGATGTCCTGTTTCCCCATGTTCACACTGTACTACAAAACGTCCTGAGGATTCACTAAAGCACACACACTTACACACAGCAAAACTTGATTATAAACATTAAGACATGGACACACAAGCACACACACTGGTAATTGTATTTGACATGGCGCTACAGTGTTCTCTATGGGACTGGGTTTTTGCTCTTTGTCACCTTCACCCCTTTGCCCCATTATGTGGCCCACAAGCAATTATACAGACAGGGTTTATTTGACCTTTGACCTGTAGTCGTGCCAAGAAGTGAGGCTCAGCATATCCAAGGACAGGTAGGGACTTGATTAACCTCTGAACTTGGTCAGAAGAGAGGTCAATAACCAGGGTTAGAGGGCGGTTCACCTGCTTGCTGCAGAGAACAAATTGGCTAGATGCCATCTTTGTATTTGGGTGTGTACGTCTGTGTGAGTGTGGTAGAGAAAAAGCTTTGACCTGACGTGTGCATGTGTATCTGTCTTTGTGCACTCAGTTCTCATGTTTAAGGCCACGGCACAAGCACACCGTGGTGTGTGGCTGCTTTTAACTTCAGGTTTGTGTTCGAGTTCAGTGTAACAGTTAATGCTTCTGACTTCTCAACGTTTTAAAGGGGAGTGAGTCTGTTAGACTTTGTGCTTGTTAGTGTGCGTGAGCATTTCTGGAAATCTGCTTTGTGTAGTACATAACATCTGTGTGTACAAATACCTGTGTGTTTGCTCAAGGCAGAACCGGTGTAGCTGGTCTCAGTTCTCTGCTCCCAATCTTCTAGTCAGGTCAACCATCAAACACATCCATCCTGCCCTCCCTCGCACCTCCCCACCCACTGAGGTCCCCCTCTCTCTCCTTCTCTTTCTCTCTCTACACACAACCCTGTTGTGGATGCAGGCTGACCCGAATAAAGACACACACACACACACACACACACACACACACACACACACACACACACACACATACACACACACACACACACATATACAGACACATACACACACACACACACACACACACACACACACACACACACACACGTATACACACAAACACGGCACCTCAGGGTCATCCTGGAACAAACACAGCCTTGTCTGCCTGCCCGCTCTCCTTTGCCTTATGTCAATTAATGGCTCGCAGTAATTTCACCTGACAATCGGGGCGGCAGCGCGAGGCTAGCCGAGATGTCACAGCGATGACCTTTCTGGCCCGCAGCCGCTCTTTTCTAATAAAGAATCTCACAAACCCACAGCAACTTCCTTTGTACTTTGTTAATGAGTTATTGATTTGAAACAATGCCCTGGCAAATATTGTCAGAGCAGACTGACCCCACCAAGGTCATGCTATTTCATTGTATACAGTCTGAGCACGCTAATATGCACGTGGGATCACATGGACGCTTTCGTTTCTCTCCTTTCTCTGGCTCCGGCGCTCTCTCCCTCTCTCTCTCTCTCCTGTTACTGTATATCCCAAAGTCAAATAACACACCTACACATTAATTTCTCACTCTCGCTCTCTCTCTCTCTCTCACTCTTACACACACACACACACACACACACACACACACACACACACACACACACACAGCACCCCCCCCCCCCTCTTGTTAGACTTGCACACGTTTTTCACCTCGTTCTTGCTTTTCCCTGTCTCTTTCTCACATCATTATATTCCCAACTCTCCATAGGTACTATACCTGCTAATTACCCACAATGCCACAGTCATTATTTTCCCATCTCTGCCACTAATTTGCTCCATACCTTCCTTTCCCCCTCTCTAGCAGACCCATCAGCTCCCAGACAGCTTCGAGCTAACTTCAGCTCTCTGTCGGCCTTAAAAGAGAGTAAAGAAAGAAACAAAGACGAGAGGGGAAGGAAAAAAAGGAAAAGAGATGGCGAAGGAGTACACGTCCCAGACATTGATTAGAATGCAATTGCAAACAGGTGTCGTTGAGGTCTACTTTTTAATTGTGTGCATAGAGACTTGTTCGCAATCACGCACGCACACACATACTAACTTACTCTAATAACCTCTTTGCTAACACCAAACATGTAATTATGTACACTGCTTATTTAATATTTAATCATTAGCCCAAATGAAAACAATCCTGTTCTGTGCTGATCAGGACATATTAAAGAGTATAATGACTGGGGCTGCAGGTGGGTATACCCAGTGTGGCCTGAGAGCAGGAGGGGACTGAGAGATTGTGTGCGTGTGCGTGTGATTAGAGTAATTTGTTTCTACCTCTTTCTATGCAGGAAGGAACTCTCGAATAATATTGTTGTGTGATGTGTTCTTGTAATACTCTCGCTCTCACCCCTGGAAATACTTATTGAAAGTTTTGCAAGATTGAAACCAGCACTGCCCAAGAAACCCTGTGAAAGAGTCCAAACCCAATAAAGTTGTTTAGGGATCCCGTGACACTGTCCTGACACTTCTGGCTCCCACTGAAAGGTTTCTGAGTGTAAAAAGTATAATGGCTCTTATCCACTAGATTCCTTCCGGTCCATACTGCTCACCGTCTCTCGACTTGAATTTCCAGCTTCCTCAGAAGTTTTCTGAGGTTCTATGTGTTTTGGATGAGGAGAAGGAGGCGCAGAAGAGAGGTGCAGGGAGGTCTGAAGTAGTTGTTTGTCAGAGTGTGTTGATGTTGTTAGATTCATTGTTTCCTGTGTTGGTCAGACACTGGGTTTGTGTTGGCGTTGGGTCTGTTATTCTGGCTGCAGCACACTCCTCTCCTACGCTCTCCTCTCCCTGCTTCTCATTACAGTGAATAAACACAGGGCAAGTATTGGACCGGACAACTTTTGAAGAAACGAGAGTATGTGTGTGTGTGTGTGTGAGAGAGAGAGAGAGTTTGCATCTGTGTGCATGCAATTATGTTTGATTTTGGAACGGAGTATGAGTTGTTATTGTTTAAGCAATGGAAAGAGCTAAATTGAACAAATTCTAGAAACTAGACAATTGCAAGGCAAACACATGCAACAGTAAAGCAACAGTTTGAACCACTTATGGAGCATAAGTGAGGTATGTGGAGCTAAATCCAGTACATTTCAGTAAAGAAACTGAAACGTCTTAGACGTACTTGGTACCAATAGCAGTATAAGAGCAATAAACTGCCAGATTGTGCAGTTCACCAGCCACACTTTAGAGCTTGATGTTTCCCACTTCCACATAGCACCGTAGAGGCACTCCACCAGGACAACCTGCTCGCTATTTTTAATAGATACTCTGGGAAATTATCCTAAATATTATATTGGGTATTTTTTGTAACTTTTCGTACACTTATTTTTAGTTTAAAAATGTTATTGTATTTTTCAAAGATTCAATGAATTTTTTTTCCAAAGATCAAAACTTTTGGCCCAGATTTAGCTCCATAGATAGTCCTGCTCAATGTCATGTAGCAGGTTGTCTAGCAGCTTTAATGGTGATGTAAGTTATAACACATAATCAGAGTTATGTTGATTGGGTAACAGCTACTTGGCTAAAACCACATTTTTGCTAGTTGACTAACTATGTGTGTGTGTGTGTGTGTGTGTGTGTGTGTGTGTGTGTGTGTGTGTGTGTGTGTGTGTGTGATCAGCCTCCTTCGCCTCTCTACTGGCACTTTGGCCCTCTCTTCTTTCGCAAACTGCTCCAGTTCGCTCATATTTGAAGGGTGCCTTCTTCCAACTGCTGTTTTTAGATGTTTCCACAGGTGTTTAATAGGATTTAGATCTGGACTCCTTGCTGGCCACTTAAGACATGTGTAGCATTCTCTATTGAACCATTCCTGGGTGCTTTTTGATCAGACCTTTGGGTCATTGTGCTGCCAAGGGACCCATGAGCTTTGACAAAGACGCATCTTTGTGACACTGGGTGGAACATTGCGTTCCAAGTGTCTCTCCCTCCCGGGGTCTTACTGCGTCTTTTACTGTAGACCCCCTCTCAATGATATGGCGAAAGATGATGCAAGTTGAAACGGTTGCACTTTGTGTCTGAAGGTCAGCCTGCATCTGTTCATCCAAACATTCCTTTGCTGCAATCTTTGGTCAATTTTTCTCTTGCATCCTCTTCCAGGGAGGTCGGCTACAGTATCTTGGGCCTTAAACGTGTTGATAACATTGCGCACGGTGGACACATGAACATCAAGGTATCTGGAGATGGACTTGTAGCCTTGAGATTAGCCATTCTTGGCTATGGTCTTCTGTCTGACCTTCTCAGACAATTCTCTACTTTCTTTTCCTTCTCCATGCTCGGTGTGGTACACGCTGTGACACAAGCAGCAGAATGAGTAGTTTGCTCCATTTAGACTGGTTGAATGAGTTAGATATGCAGGCCCCTGTGACTCACCACTGGTCAGTTCACATTGAGTCATCTGCTTAAAATCCAATGATTTCCTGTGATTTCGATGTCCAAGCCATTGTTGGATTTCTGTGTGGATTAAGTTAAGATTCAGTATTGTTTTCAGCTTTTATTCCTTTCTTACTCTGTAAACCAAATAAATACTTATCCATCCATCCATCCATCGTCTACCGCTTATCCGGAGTCGGGTCGCAGGGGCAGCAGCTCCAGTAAGGAACCCCAAACTTCCCTTCTCCAGGCCACATCCTCCAGCTCCGACTGGGGGATCCCCGAGGCGTTCCCAGTGAGGAGATATAATCTCTCCACCGAGTCCTGGGTCTTCCTCGAGGTCTCCTCCCAGCTGGACGTGCCTGGAACACCTCCCTAGGGAGGCGCCCACGTGGCATCCTTACTAGATGCCCGAACCACCTCAACTGGCTCCTTTCAACTATATAAATACTTATGTATATGACAATAAATGCACATTAGTTCTGTTAGCATATAGGTAGCTGTGTATCTGCATGTGTGTGTGCATCAACACGTTTATGAATTTCAGGCCCAAATTTGAGACGACCTGTCAATCTCTTTCTGTTAGACACAAACGGATATACTGTATACCTTCCATAATATGTATGGCTGTCTCTCTCTCTCTGTCTACTATCTCCTTTTCACTAGCTCTCTCCGCTATGTTATTTCTTTTTGATAATAGTTAGCTGTCAGCATCTGGAGGCTTTCTGGTCCTGAGACTGTCTAGGGCGTAGATTCATATTTTATATTCTCCGAGGGGACAGTATGGATCACTATATATTCGGTAAACACACACACAAACTGCACACACCCTCAAATATCCCTTGACAGTCATGGCTGAAGGATGTTGGCAACAGGTGTGCAGTTGGGACGCTATTCTGACAGTGCTGGCAGATGCACACACATAAACATTCACAAACATAAACAGACAATTTCACACACACACACACACACACACACACACACACACATACACATACACACACACACACACACACACAGTGCAGGGAAACTGTGGAAAATAAATAAATAAGCTAAGATACTGTGTGAGAGCTGGTGACAGGAAGCCGGTCTCGCAGGGCGGTGTGCTCCACTGCAACTAATTAACCCCAGGAAATAATTGCAACAATATGCAAATGCTGTTAAGATAATTCACTACACTGCCATGGCAGGTAGTCAGTCACTCTGTCGCCTGCCGCTTAGGGTGTAGGCAAAGAATCTGTGTTGTTGTGAGATAGTTTGGGTAAAGAAGTCAGGAGCATGGGGGGACTCATTAACCACCATGAAGACATCAACTGTGCAATATGTGTCTTTATATTGTCATTATTATATTCATTTTGTCAGTTAGCACTCCACGTTTAGTCTGCAATCAGTTGATATCTGCAAGTTTGGAATTATTGATGACGTAAATGTCACACACACACGCACACACACTCACACACACATACACACACACACACACACACACACACGTAAAGGTACTATGTACAGTAGCTAACGTCTGCCTAATGTCTCCATGTCAGGCATTGTCACTAAAGGGGGGGTGGAGAGACGGAGGAGTGTGAGGAACAGGTGGCATCAGCGGAGTTAGAAGAAGCTAGGAGAGAGGGAAGGAGACAGGGAACGAGAGAGTGAAGGAGACAGGGAAGGAGGCAGGCTAATGAAATGGGCTTCACAGATGAAGGGTGACATGGCGGAGCAGAGAGTAGGGAGACTTCAAAGGACTTTGATGTCACAGCCTTTCAGACAGACAACTCTGCTTCAGCCAGCCCCTCCGTGCACGTAGGATAACACACACACACACACACACGCATATGTAGAGCACTGATGGCAGAAGGGCAGGGCAGAGCAGAGTTGCCTGGTCTTGCATCACACTCTGTGAATTGAGGTGGGTGCTGACACTACAACCCTCTCATGCTAATCTAGCAGTAACACAAACACTCTGACAGGTTAATTTACCTCTAGACAAACACGGCAACAAAAACACACAGCAGCACATCATCAAATGGTGAAAGAGCACACAAACATATACACACAGATACGCTCAAGCAAGAGCATCTCGTCAAATCACTGGAAACTTTCTTCTAAACGTAAAGTTTAAACGATATTTTATGAGGCGTGTGCTCTACACTATCTCTTCAATTACCACCTTTAGAAGAGTGAACGTTAAAGTAATTATCTTTCTGTGGTAATATACCGTCTTACTTTGTAAAAATCACATTTATGGAATCCAACAGCAGAGTCAAGACACCTCTTCTGTCCTTTTACCTCATATCACTAATTATTTGTTTTGGAGTCACATGGAACATTTTTGACACTCAATTAACAGATGAGCTTCCATTCTCAGTAGGCCATGTGTGTGTTTATTACGAGATATTCTTTTTTATATACATCTGTATGCTGATTCAAATGAATGTGTGTGTGTATATATTTGTGTGTGTAAAAAGCATGTTTGCATTTAGTATTGTGCCATTTTAAACACAGCGTGGCGTTGTGATTTAAGAATACAGGTGTTTCTCATCGATAAAGCTCCATGCGTAGTGCAGCCTCTTGTGGGATGGTATTGTTGATTTCTATTGTGAAGCAGACAGTTTGATAGGAAATCAAAGTCTACAATCAATGTCACAAGTTCATTAATGGATGCCCTTTTCTCGCCTGTACTTTAACTATTGTTCTTTTCAGCCCTGGATAAGTGCTTACATCTCTGGTTAATTAAACATGTCTTCTGGTCGCATGTGCATAATCCTGCGCGTGTGTGTGTGTGTGTGTGTGTGTGTGTGTGTGTGTGTGTGTGCGACCATGTGCATGCAGATGAGAAGGAGAACATCCACAGGAGTATTTACTTGTGATCGTGTGGGTGGGTTCAAAACTGTACCGTTTTGTACATGCACGTGTATATCTCCTCTCTGTTGTTTTTTTCCTTTGACCTTCCCCTGGTGTCTTCCCATTATGCCTCTACTGGTGTATAGATGGGCCATCGATTCAGCAACGGGGTACAAATTAAGATTTAAACGTTACGTCACCCAGCTTATTGAGTTTTACATTTAGGGCATTTGCAATATGCAAGACTTATTGATGTACTGAAGTGTGGCTCTTTATAGAATCCCCTCTGGCCACCACCACTTTTTAGTTTTCTCTTTTATGCCTTTCTTTTTGGCTGGCCCCAATGTGCAGGTTTTGATGCTGTAGCATTCAATTAAAAGAGTTTGATTACTCTATCGATGCTCCAGTCTCACTGGATGAACACATATCTTACATGTTTTGCCCAACCGAGTTTGTTGACAGCGTTCAAGCTCCTAAGATTTGCATCAGTGTTTGTTGTTATGGATATAACATTAGAGTTTCTTGTGTTGCAGGAAAATGGTTCCTCCGAGGAACACGTGCTGTATGTGTGGGACCACTTTGTGTCCAAAGCCGAAGCCAAGAATGTCTTCATTATGGCCCACAGCTACGGAGGGCTGTCTTTCGTTGAGCTGGTGAGTGTTTTAGTTTTCCGCTCATCCTTCCTGCCTCCCACCGACAAAGAGACATAACAAGACACACAATACGCTCCTGTCAGCGCAATCAATCACATACATGTTCATGTTGGTAAACATGCATCTAACTTTTATACAAACTGTAATTTAAGTTTACAATGCTACAGTACATACTGACACTCTTACATGCACACACACACGCATGCTAGTATTAAAAAAACATGGCATATTCTCGAACACACACACACACACACACACACACACACACACACACACACACACACACACACACACACACACACACACACACACACACGCACGCACACACACACACACACACAGTGCTAGCACCGGTCACCTCAGGGAGACAGGCAGTACAGTGATGGTGTGTGAAACATGGTGGAATGATTAGAAACAAATAGCATTTAGTTTCTTTGAAAAAGTACTGCTTCTGTAAAAATAAATCTGGTTCATCCTTGTCCTTGGGCGCTATCCACCTCCTCTACACATCAAGAACAGGAGAAAAACAGGGGAGCGAAGAGGGCTGCATAAAGGATTGTGTAGGGATGGCAATGCAACAACAGTGGTACTGTTAAACCAGATCTGCTGCAGAGCATGCAGATCTCAGAGCCTTTAGAGAGACAGAGGATAGGTTGAAAGATGGTGGGAGGGAAGTGGATTTGAAGGAATTAATGGTGCACTGGGGAGGGTGAAAGTAAAAGTTCGGCCAGCATCTTGGCTTTATAACCGCACCCTTTCAGCTAAGTGGGCCTACAATGTGACTTTTGCGGGTTATATGAAGGCTTCTGAGGTTAATGCTGTGTTTTTCTAGTCTTTGTTTTACTGTGGTGTCCTAGTGGGATTCTGCATCACATATTGATCATCACTGTCTCTTCTGTTACTGTTTTAATGACTAGAGTTACCTAATAATAAAGCTTCAGTGTGCAGATAGCCAATCATGGTGAGTTATCCTTACCGGGTCGTCATGGTTGATGGTGGGGAAGTTTATGTTTGTACCCTGCTTGCTACTTGCTGCTTGATTTATCATCCAATCTAAGTCTAATGTGTATACTAGTGATATATTCAGCAAACAAAAAACTCATGTACTGTGTAGTTAATGTGCTTCAAAAAAGGATAAAACCTCACTCTGGCTTTGAGCTCTTTTGTATTTTATATTTTGGGCCTAATATCAAGATACAGTAACTTTCAAGTTGAGAATGCCACACGTAAATTAGTCAAAGGTTGTACAGATTCAAGTTACAGGTCATGTTGAGGATGCAGAGAATTGCTTTACCACTCACGAGACAATAGCCACATGTGATACATTGAGCTCCTAATCCATTTTAAAAGCAACTTTTAGCTGATAGGTTACAGTGCATCCTTTCTCACGTCAATACAGTAGCTCTATAAGAAAAAGAAAAGAACAACCAAAAGTTTACTTCTGTTGTATTTGCGGCTTTTGAAGTTCCAACAAGCATGTGTACTGTATGCAGCATTCTTGGCTCAGTGCCCGGCTTATTGTGAACATGATGTGCTAGCTGGGTGAGCATTTCAAATACTAAGAACTGCACTGTGTTAAGCTCTGCTAGCTAACATACTGTGTTAGTTGTGTCTGCAAGCCTCTATGATCTGAGAGCTGGGTTACATCGCCAGTCTGCTGCGTTCTTGATCTGGAGGATTTACTGTTAGACTCACACATCCCATATTATTCAGGACATATCTCTTCTCTTTTCTTCCTAAGGGGAAGGGAGGTGGCACAATGAGGATATGGCTAGTGGGGGATTAAAGGTGGACACTGGTGTTTTCAGAAATATATTTTTTTATTTCTTTCTCTTTCACCTACACTTTTTTTGTTTAGTATTTTGTCATTTTAATTTGGCTGCTAAATATTCATGCAGTGTTTTGTCCATGACAGGCTCACCATCTCCTGGGCTTTCTTGCTGTGTGACGAAGACTATTCTCTCTGTTTGTCTCTTTCTGTCTCTCTGTTTCCCTCAGTCGGACTCCCTTTCTCTGTGTAAAGGCCTCGACGTGGTTTCTAACAGCATTCTTTTATGTGATGTCCTTGTCATGTGAAAACCATCTAGAAAACACATACACATTATGGGCATATATAAATACATAGCATATAGCAGATCCCGTATGAGGAAGATAACATCAAAAGAGAGACTTGTGTTCACTTTAAGGGACGAGGTGTTCGAATACGCCATTGTCAGTTTCCCTCGAGGCCATTCCTGCTTCTGTTGTCTATCAATGTCGAAACTCCTTCACCTCTTCCAAACTGACACACACATACTTTGTGTTAGATACCCTCAATCACCTGTACCTATCAGGAACTACAGAGAGCAGTGTGCAGACTTGCAAGGTCGTCGGAAGTGTAGGGGAAGGGGACCTTTGGCCCCCCCCACTTTACGCCCCTGGCCCCGATTTGGGTGTTGTGGCTGGTGTGATCCCATAGTTATTCATCTTTTTATTATCATTGTGTTTTCCAGGTGCATTGTTCATATAAATATTCTACTCTAGGCTGTTTGACTTTTTATTCAAATCCACTTGCACTTTACAGTAGTGCCATACAAATATACTCACGGGGTTTAAAGAAGCCACTATACATTTCTTCCTTGTTATTGCTGTCTTTCTGCACTCCCTCACACATACACATGCACAGACTCATGCACGTACATGCGCACACCCTCTACTTAATTGAGGAGAAAGTGGTCCAGCGGGAGGGGATGGGAGGTGTGTGTGTGCGCATGAGCTGGAGAGTGTAGCCTTGCGGGATGAACCGTTTGACATATGAGAAGACCCAGAGAAAACAAGCTGTCTGTGGGTTAATTACTACTCCCCTTTGCAGTTAATAAATACATTTCTGATCAAGCACATCAAAAAGGACCGCCATTAATTTCTCCTGCTCGCTCCCCTTTCTCCGAAGCATGTTAGCCCCTGTATGGAGCGCTCAAGTGTTTCATTGCAATTTGATTTCTTTTAAAACACTTCACAGTGTGTACTGACTAATTATAGACACATCAAAGAGTAGCTAACTGCCTTTGAATGAGAGTGTGAGAGAGAGGCTAGCGCTGCAGGGGGAAGGCTGCTTGCTCTTTCTCTGCTTCGCCCCCACCTTTCAGGCCATTTTCCCCTCTGTATCATTCTTCAGCTATCAAAGAATCCATCCATCCATCTCAGTTCACTTTTTGCAGTTCTCTCCTTCTCTCTCTATCACTTCCTTATATTCTCTAGTCTCCTCTGACATCTGATTTCATGATTGGCCAGCCTGCTCCTCCTTCTCTGTGTCTCTGTTTTAAAGGAAGATGCTCTATGCTCCCCCAGTTGTGGTACTTTGCTTTTGAACCAAGTATTTCCTTCAAATTCTAAGGGGTTTCAGTCTGGTTGTGGACTGTGTCTCGCTCTGCGTCTCTCCATCTCCAACACACAAACTAGCCATGCTCCTCTAGGTTCCAGGTCTGCAGTAGCCTTTGCTTCAAGCGAGGACAAAACCTCATCCTATAGAACACACCAGAGTGTAAGGGGGCCGAGGGGATAGAACGATACAGAAAGTGGGCCCTGCCTCTGCTCAGCCTGTCTTTTCATCTTTCTCCGTTGCCAGGAGTGGGGGGGGGGGGGGGGGTTGGGTGAACATGTAAGTGGTAGTAGTCGTTGCATTGAGGAAGGGTTGTCCAACCCGCACTAACCTTCCCGCTCACAGAGCAAAAAAGGAGCACTGTTATTGGATTGGACAGGGCAGCATTATATAAGGTCTTATGTAAGAATGCATCTGTCTCCCAGTACACAAATGTGTGGGTGCCAACCAACCAGCCAGCCGCCGCAACAACCCCTGAAGAACATGATTACAGATTGTAAATGTCCTCCATGAACACGGCACGTATATACAGTTCATGCTTGCAGAATATCTTCCTGTAAACTTTCTGTAGAGCCATCTGTTTCAATCTATAATGAATATAGCTTCGTTTTCTCTCTGTCGTCCTTGGATCAATGTGTGTGTGTGTGTGTGTGTGTTGTGGCTGGATGTCAGATGTGGGAAGAGATGCTTGAGGTGAGACAGATAGATATGGAGGATCTCTTCACTCCTTGTGGACTTCATCACCATACCGGTTTGTGGAGGATGAGAAAGATGAAACGCCACCGGGTGAATCAGTCTGAGTCGGAGAAGTTAGTTTTACATAGCTCGGAGTTTAAAAAGCGATTGAATTTCTCCGCCGTGTTATGGCATCCCCGCACTAAGTGAGAGGGTTTTTATGTTGCATGGTATGAGAAAATGCAAAAAAGAACAATGCAATGTATTGTGCTAAACCCGATTCACAAGTTGAATTACAAGCTTCTCCTTTGAGATGGCCTATTCATTTCCTGCAGAACATTTTCCAAACAAGCTCAATTTCATTTCTCTGTGCAGCAACTGTTTTATTTTTACGTACAGAACCCTTTCCCTTTCACCGTCCTAAAATCCACTCTTCTTAATGTCCTATTTCGTGTCCTCATTTCCTTCATCCTCCTAATTCCCCCTCTCCCAGTCGTGGTGACCCTCAGGGCAGCGGCGGTGCCAGCTATTCCCTCTGTGCAGGACTTTGGGTCTGGCAGTAGTCTGTACAGCTCCATGACTGGCATGGTAACAGCCCACCGAGCACATGGCACCGTGCAAACACTTCTGTTTCCAGTCCTCATCCTTTTACAGCATACCTCAGAAAAAAAACACAAAATTGTACATATGTACAGAATTCATAAGAATACATGATATAAAGTGAGTCATTGTGCCTGATCCTCATTCTTACTTATACCACTTTAAATATTTATCTGGTGTTTTTGTAGTGCTCAGGCATATATATATATATTTTTTTTCTTTCTTAAAATTCACCTTCTATATGCTTGGGAAATATGCTTATTTGCTTTCTCACTGTAATTTCGTTTCCATGTTCCTTCTTGTGTATTTTTAACGTGTAGTAATAGAAAAATAGACATTGTGGTTTAAGGTACTTAAGGTGGTTTAAATAAGATTATGCATTGGAGCTATTTATAGGACCAACTGTAGGAAAAAGTGACTGCATGCAGCCTCTTAGAAGTCCTTTCCTCATTGTAAAATTGCTGGCGTCAATTTCCTAACGAAGAAACTAACAAAGCCCAGCTGATTCTTGGATGGATTGGTAGCGAGCTTGCCAGCACACACAACATAGAAATAGACATTTTAAGTTGTTTTTTCTTTTGTCGGAAGTTAACCTTTGCACCCTGCGTCTAGTGTTTGTGTTTTCCTAGACTGAACATGTCCCGGACCAGACTCTCTACTAAATGCACAGGCATAAAATGAATATAGATTTTTATTTTATTTTTACAGAATCTAAATACCAGTCAGACGGTCAGACAAGGTTATTTTTCTAAAATGTTGGAGTATTCCTTTAACTAAGTTCCACACTTGTATATATCTGAAATACTTTTCAATGACCAGTGCAACCTTCACCTGAGCTCATCACACAAGCAAAAATCACTTGTAATTTGTTGACAAAATCGTCCCAGCTGTGAAGACGTCCATTCACAGAATCTGAAAATCCCCTCATCTAATGTTGTATGCACGCCTCGGCCGCCTTCGAAACTCTGAGTGCTAGCCTGTCTGTTGCTTCTGGAGGGGATGAAGAGAAGGTTTGTTTTTATCTCAAGGTTCTCCATAGCTGGCGGGCTTGCAAGCGGTGCAGTAGTAGTGCAGTTTCCTGTGTGTAGGTCTGTCTGTGTGTGCTGATGTGTGCGTATGTCTGTCTATGTTTGCAAGTGGGTGCACACATATTGTATGGGTCTAGTGTATGTGTGTGTGCACACGTATGGCTATGTGCACGTCTGTGTGTGTCAGCCCTCGCCTGGAGAAGCCTGTATCGTCCTGAGCAGAACAGCTTGGTGGAGAGCAGCTATCAGAGCCACGTTAGGGGAGGAGAGGAGGAGAGGGTGAGAGGCGATGATAAATGGCTGGGGCACACTAGCAGAAATTAGTGGAGCCGTATGCAAAGCTGTGGCGTTTTGTTTGATGTGAAACAAAAGGACCACCATGACAAAAGTGCC
This sequence comes from Cottoperca gobio, assembly GCF_900634415.1. NCBI lineage: Eukaryota > Metazoa > Chordata > Actinopteri > Perciformes > Bovichtidae > Cottoperca > Cottoperca gobio. The sequence continues at coordinate 8,372,229 of NC_041363.1, forward strand.
TGCCAGCCTGCACAGCAGGACAGCAGCCCTCAGGACATACACCATCGCCACTGAGAAATTGTCTATGTGCGCTTGCACGTGTGCATGCGTGTTGGTACGCACTTGCGTTTGCATGTATGTGGTAATGCATGCATATCATGCATGGTGCTGTTTTCCATACCTGTCTATATTATGTATATTATCCCTCTCTGTGTTTTTGTGCTCTGCTCGTAATGACAGCCTAGCCCTTTGTACACCATGAAAAGGCATGGGTTTCTTCCACAGTACAGCTACAGCATATTTGCTCTATTAAGCGGCTGAAATATAGACGTCTAATTTCTTTGTGAATGAATAGGCATCTTAGAGAGCTGCTCTCCTCTTAACATAAGGATGTAAATTGAACTGTTAAATGTCACGGCTAGCAAGCTGATTTGATTTGAATTGATTTGCTTGTTTCTGGAAAAAAAAAGACCTCCCTTGCCGAACCTTAGCTGCACTGGTTGCCACAGATAGACCAAGGTCTTTCTTTCCACCTCAACAACACATTGTGGGGCTTCTGAATTCTTCTATCTGCTGTGATTATGTACAAATGGCCTTCATTTGCCATCCATTTCAAAGCTGTAGTGCTGCATTGTGACTAGAGGCAGATGACGCAGACCAAATTACAGCGGGTTTGCTGTCTGAAAAGGATACTCGCACAATAGGCTTTGTGAAGTATTCCCTTCAATACATCGCCATTATTCTCACCGTTGTTGGTGTTTCTCTCTATGTTTCAGGAGCATCTTTGGTTTCTAGATTACATTTGTGGCGTTGGTAAGAAACGGGGGGCTGGAAATACCTTACTCACCTCTTGTCTCTCTTGTGCTATTCCTTCAATATCAAGGGAAATTGATTTTGTGTAAGATTCCAATTTTGTTGTTGTTTGCTGCATTTTTTGATTTCCTTCATTATAAATTCTGTCTTATTGTAACAGTTGCCAGACAATCGAGCTCTTAGAACATAAACACTGTCCTCTTTCCATTATAAACTGCCTTCCTCTTTTTAGTCTTCCTCATAATGTCTCAGTTAAAGGAAGCACGGAATTGTTATAGTTGGCAGGAATTTGCCGTGCTGTTATAGAATACAGGGTGGATCCTATTTGTCCTCCTTCATCATGTGTCCTATTTGCTGCTAGCGTCTTCCTGTCCTCTGATTTTATCATGCGTAACAACAGCTAACTAGCCATCCTATTGGTCAGGAGTTTTCTTATCAATGAACAAAAGGATTTCAAGAGGATTCACAGTATATCTATAGCCGTCAGTTTTGGTAGCATACTACACCCACAACCGACTAACTCGCAGCTTGACTTTCTCTATTGACTCAGTGGATTAAGACAGACGCTCCTGCAGCGCTGTTGCAAGACAGAAACGGAAGACTGTCAAGAGAAGTTCTGAGGGAAGCGATTCATCGTGTTCAGTGGTTCAGGAGTACTGCTGCTATAGCAAGATAAAACACCTATATGTTACAAAATATGTTTTCTTGTTTCCCTATACTTTTGTGATCAAGGATTAGAAAGGCCATCTGAGACATAGTCAACAACCAAGGGTAATTCAAGGCATCCCTTTCATTTCCACACTTTAAAAAAAATCTTCAGGATATATGTGTCTTGTAAAAAAAAAAAAAAAGAGCTCTCCTATAGTGTACTCAACAGCCCAGAGGCAGACATGGAGCTGTTGCAGGAAAAGGTCAATACACTTCAGGATCACTCGCATACCATACATTGTGGTTTCCAGCATAAGTTAGAAGCATCCCTCTTTGTCTCTGTATGTATTTCTCTAGTCAATAGTTTGAGTACACAGCTGATTTTCTTCATGACCAGTTCAGTAGGTTGCTGTCCATTATGTTCTGCTTACAAAGAGAAAAGTTGTTATCAGTCTCAGGATCGCCCAGTTACCTTGGATGTAATTAAGTCATGTGCGGCTTCTAATAGGTCTGTGATAGCTTTTGATTGATACCAATTTCAGACTCCAGTTTATGAGGGCATTAGTAAATGTCAGCTGTTCGTTTTGAATGTTTTTTCTTCTCCAGTCTTTGGTCTGACCGTCCATGGTTTTAAACGGCCGAGCACGCTTTCACCAGGTCGCCACGGTTACCCGCTCTTCTCTTTCGTTTCTCAAAACACACACATGTTGCCATGGTGACATAATTGAAAATCATTACACCTCAAACAAGTATTGTTGAGTTGACTATTCAAAAGTCTCCTCTAACCTTTTTGTCTTCCTGTTTCTCCCTAGTGAAAAAGAAATAAAAAATCCATCTGTCCTCAGTGCATCAGTGTGCAAAGGCTCTTTTTAATCTCTCTTGTCCTGCCCCACCCACCCCACACCCCACCTACTCAACATGGGGTCTTTCTTGCCACTTTGTGATATAAGAAGCCAAGCTAGTTGAAGTTCATTTGAGTTCAGTTAAATCTTGAGGGATTCATCATTACATATTTACTGGCTGAGGCTGATCTTGCTGTAAGGTTCTACCCTCGTCCCATTGATCTAGTGCGCATGTTCACTCCCGAGGTTAAGGGACGTGCTTCCATTTGCATAAGGCCCTGGGCAAGGTTCTTTCCACCATTGATTGGCCTGTCCATGAGCGCCCCGTGCCTTCTCACATTGATCACTTTGTTTTTTCCCGGAGACAGTGCTACTCAGAGTTCAGCTGCAGCTCCGGCATATCAGACCTGCCGGAGGAAGAGAGACCGAGAGGAAGGAGGGGGGAAAAGAAAGAGAGCGAGAGAGAAGTAGGAGTCGTAGAGGGAAGAGTGAAAACTTTAGAGCCAATATCTTAATAATTTTGCATACTTTTGCTTTGAATTTTGACACTTAAGCTGAACAAGTAAAACAGAGTTTCACCCTACCACCCCTGTGTCTTTACTCCTCCAGCCTGTGTTTCCCTGAGCTAGCTGCCTGAGTAGTACACGCTGCTTTTACGGGAGTAAACACATGCATATATGCACCTAATCAGATTTAAAATGAAACACACGCAACACTCAGCACACACAGACATCATATTAGCATGATATTAGCCTTTCCACTCATACCTGAATTGCCGCTAAAATTGAACAGCCCTCCTCCCTTCCTGTTTATCCTCACCCTCTGCTTCAACCCTGGTCTGCTTGTATCTGAGTGCTATAGAGAAAGCGCTCCTCTCCCCACGCTGTCTTTCACTTTCGTTTTTTTTTTCCCCCTCCTCGAGCCTGTTTCCACTCTTTTACCAACACTGTCTGCCTTGTAGCTGCTCGGGCAGTCTTCCCTCTCTCCACCTACTCACTTGGTCAGCGAGGAGGCTGTCCTGATTCACTCAGGGTTTCCTTGCGCTCCACCGTGTTTTAATTTTAATGCTATTTTAAAGTCAATGTTATTAAAAGTTTTCTAGTTTTGTTCTCCAGTCAAGTTTATGACAGAGACCCTAATCATATTCTATACGCATCTGGTGTAGTATGCTTGCATTTGACATGAACATTAGGTTTTGCATATTCTTATGCAGTTTTATGAAGCTGGAAATGAAAGGAAAACTGACCGTTTATTATTAAATAAATAATTTGATTTCTTACCAAAATACCTGAAAACAGTGTTTTTTATACTCATCAGTGATAATTACATGTAGGCTTATTTGCGTTTACATTTGTGCATATGTGCCATCGCGTGTTTATCCAGCATGGCGTCTGTAGCGGCGCAGGGCTCAGACTCCCATGATGCACCTCCTCTCTTTGTTCTGGTGTGAGAGCAGTGTGCGGCTTTGTCTGCCTCTCTCGTTCCTCTCGGCTCGTTGCCTCAGAGGCAAGGTCTCGCTCTCTTCCCTCTCCTCTACTTCAGACCGCTCTCGCTCTTTCATTCACTCCTTTAAAACTCTTTGTCGTTCGTTGTCTTTTACCTTCCTTCTTAATTCGCAACCAAACTCTCCTTCACTCATTCTCCCTTTGCCACTTGCCCTTGTTTTTTAAAATGTCAAACCCCTCCCTGTTTTTTTTTGTTGCCACTCTCGCGCTCCTCTGAGCTTCTGCGGTCACCGTCCTACTCTCTCTTACCACTTATCTGTAAACTTACCTCTCCTCGGTTTCTTCCTTTTATCTCGTGCCCCGGTGTATATGGTCTTACGTCTGTTCTTTGCTCTTCCTCTTTGCTTCCGATTCACTCACTTTCTTTTTCCCTTTCCTTTCTTAACCTCGACTTCACATCGGCCTAGCTCCTTCATTCTTTGCCAGCTCAGTCCGTTCCTTCACTTGAGACTGACCTCACTCCTGTGTGTCTCCTTCGCACTGTTTCTTATATTTAATCTTTTGTAACAAACGTCTCTGTCCAGCACCACCGATTTCCTCTCTTCTCTGAGGTGCTGTTTATTTATTTTTTGTAAAACAGATGAACGGTAATCTCAATCTGAATTTTTCATTCAATGTCATCTAAAATGTGGAATTATGTGAAAATGCAAGAGGCTCTCGATCCCAAAGTATCCTCACATGTTTCCTTATTATGAGGAGATATTGTTTGAGTAGAGTAGAGATTATGAGTCTATCGGCTCGTAACTTGACTTTCATTCTTGATCTCTCGCGTTCGTTTCCATGCATTCACCTGCTGTGTCTGGGTGTGTCAGCTGGTTGCGACCTAGGTCACCTTCACCAGAGAGGCAAGACGAGGGGCTGACGTAAGGTTTGAATGTGGTGAAGATGACATGTTGACAGCTCAAATGAATCACTTGTCACATGTCATTTTTTCCCCCTCCCCCCCCCCCCCCGCTTGTCAATTCTTCTATAAGAATACATACAATATACAAGAGGAATCTTGAGGACATACGGGGTTGCAAATTGTCACGCGGGCATCACTTGAATTCAGCACATTCAATTCAGTTTGCTTTTCACTGTTTCTCTTCTGTCTTTGCATCCAACACCGTGAATGGTCTCATTCTGCAGCGAATGTAGGAAGAATAAGTCTGAGGAACTGAAAGGGAAAGTGGCGTTTCTGAATAGCTGTGAGGAACAGCGAGGCGGATCCTGGTGCAAATGTCAGTGAACTCGGTGACTCTAGGGTTGAAGTTTAAACCCTCTCTCCCTCCTCTGCTTCTGTTTCTCTCAATTTCTCTCTCTCTCTCCTTTTCTCCTTCTTCCTTCAAACTCTGCATCTTCATCCACACCCGCCTCCTTCACTCTCCGCTGTCTGTCTTTCACCGCTTATAAGGTTCATTGAATGTGGTGTTTGTATTCTGTGGTGTTTTCTGCCTTGCCTACTTCAAACCCTCAGCACCAGGGTCACAGCATTCTGTTAGTGTGTTTATAAAGGATGTTTCAGTGTCAATGCACCTGCAGACTAAGCCGTTTATTTCCTACACATATCGCCAGTGTTAAAGTGCAAAACATAACTAAGCAAAACAGGTAATTCCACAGTTTCTCCGCCACTTCCTATTTTCTGCACTTTAAGCTTGAAATACCCCGTATTGGCTGTTCAGCTGATCTATACCCATCTATATAGCCTCCGATACTTATGGAAAGCTGAGTTTGGATCCTTTATGGCAATTCTTTCTATGGGTGTGTTTTAGTTATGTACCTGCAGTAAAACATATTTAATTTTTTAAGCCTGGAAAGCTGACAGTGAAAAGAGATGAACTGTTTTATGTGCCATTTTAAGGCTTTATGTGCTGTGAAATACGATGGGGGTTATGAAAGAGCAAAAGGAAGGGAGAGAGAGAGAGGAAGGGAGAAGGAGAGCGAGCGAGAGACTCCTGGTGTGGAGCAACCTTTTGAAGTCTTAGCTGGCTTGGAGCTGAATGTGGATCTCACTGAAGGGTAGGCCTTGTTTCATGGTGGGAATATGAAGTTGGATGTGCTGTCCGAGCAAAACATAAAAAATAAATTAAAAATGATGCATTCGTATTTGTGTACACATTTTTATTTTTAAGCATGAGTGTGCATTTTGCTCCAAAAGCTTGTTTGTCGTCCCAGTCAGCTAGCTTTTAATTTCTTCCCCGTCATGTCACTCATTAGTTTGTGGTTTGTGTTCAGATCAGTTACCAGGCCACATTGGGTGGCTCTGTAATTCACAGTGTGTGTGTGTGTGTGTGTGTGTGTGTGTGTGTGTGTGTGTGTGTGTGTGTGTGTGTGTGTGTGTGTGTGTGTGTGTGCGTGTGTGCGTGTGTCCCTGTCTCATATATATTCTGCTTTCCTATTAGATGGCTTCACACCCGACGATTCCTCTGGACTCCTCTGACATCGGCTTTCATGCATGGCCTGCCTGCCTCTCTCCCTCTCCTTTTCCCCCTCTCACTTTCTCGCTCTCTCGGCCTCGAACATTAAAAACATCTTGGTCGTGTCAAGACATCTTTTAACCCCCCCCCCCCCCCCCCCCCCCCTAACATGTACACCCCTACACCTTATACTTGCTCCTTAACTTCATCCCTTCTTCATCCCCTGCTCCCTCCATCCTTCTCCTTCCTTCCCCCAGTGTCTTGCTCCTTCCACCTTATCCACCCACCATGTGCCTTCCACATTTGATGCCCCTTCTCCCAGCTTCTTCACCCCCTCCAACCCCAACCCCCCCACCTCTCTCTCTTCTTCCCGCTCCCCTCCTGTATCCGTTTTTGTGTCTTTGCTTGGGTAGTTGATTTGGTCTGATTTCTCTTTGATGAAAACACTAGGGGGCACTGCCTGTCCTTTGTTACCCCTCTCTTTCCCTTAGTAGGCATCGAAGTGTGTATTTTTGCGTGCATGTGTTTTGCCTGTGTGTGTGTGCCCGTGCATGTGCTCCTGGTTGTGTTTGTATTTTGTTAAAAAGCAGTCCCTTGTCTCTAATGGATGACACAGATCTGCATCCAGACAGACAGGAAGGCAGGCAGGCAGCAGGTCTCTGGTGGTCACCATGGCTAGGGCTCTGCACACGTCCGCACCCCCCTGTCCCCACTTCCACCCTCTGTTTCTGTTTGGTGAACCCAGGGGTGTAGGTTAATGAAAAGGGCTTGGACCACCGAGAGGAGCGACAGTCATCTCCCAGACACCTCTGCTCACCTCCGGCCCTCTGAGACCCTTTCTCCATGACAGGCCCCCCCCTCTCCATTCTCTCTCCCCACGTCGACCCTCCTTCCCCTGGGTCACACCACATCGTCTGGCTGCCCGGTGGCCGCGATACACAGTTTACCCAACGTGGCATTTCACAAAGGTAGATAAACTAAAGAAGAGAGTGTGGCATTTCTTGAGTGGATGAGAGATGCTGTGTGTGAGTTAAATGCATGAGAGCGGCTGCCCTCTTTATACAAAAGGAAAGGGATTCAGACAAGGGACACCGGACTCAGACACCTGAGTAGTAAAGGAGGAGACGGAGGGGACGCAGACCTTTTTATTTCCACTCTTCTGGTCATGAGCTTGTTGTGACGCTCACTTTCATGTGGTCACATCAGAGTTATTTTCCGTGCATCCTCTCTATACACACAATCCATACTATACAATTAGTGATCATGCTCACTTCTCTCATGTATCCTTAAGTTCGCTGATGAATGTGATTGTTTTTGAAGGACACTCTTGAATTATTGATTTGTTTTGGGATAATTTTTTTGTGGTAAGCAGACAGCTGATGAGGGGTGTTTGATAGTGCTAATTGGCAGCTCCCGTCCATGCAGTGTGTGGTTGGTGGTGGGTTGGGCTGGGCGAAGTGAAGCGCTGCTATTGTTTAGAGGTGTCAAACCCAACACAGAACAAAGAGGACGGGAGAAATGTGCTGTGCTCGCCTATCAGTGTGCTGAAAGCAGCTAAAGTACACGCACACACACACACACACACACACACACACACACACACACACACACACACACACACAAATGTATACTATATATATATATACGGGTATGAAAGCACATGTGTACGTCCATCCACACACAGAAACACGCACAACAGCACATTACCTGGAGTCACACACCGCCAGCGTTAACTCACACTGACATGCACACACTCATACACACACACAAACACCCACTGCACGCACTCATGCACACTCATAGACAAACAGCCTGAAAATGACAAGATAATCACCACATTCAAACTTACCTTCAGCTCTGGGTAAATGCCTTTCTCTGAGATAAACTAATAAATATACTGTTTTCTTTTCAAATGTTCTCCACTGAAGGCCCTAATTACCATACGCTGACAAAGACCTGACAGAGGTGTAATAGTTAAAAAGGTAATTTGACTACAAGTAGGAGTTTGGGTGGGGAAAAGGGTCAGTGTGCTTTATCAACCCCCCCACCTCCCCCCCATCCGCCTCTCACTTTAATGGTTTATTCACGCTTTTCGAGGACTTTTTTGCATGATTGACTGACAAGGTCTTTTTCCGAAATAGCATCTTCAGTAATGAGAAATAATTGACTCCCTAATCAAAAAACGGGTTCATGAAATCCACAAACCCAACTGTAATCTTCTGTGGCATTTCCAACAGAATTGACAGTCCTCATAGCTTCAGGCTCTATACCACTTTGATTTAATTGCTTTTTTTTTTCTTTTCTTTTTTTTTTACAAGATTAATAATATACTTTATACTGAATTGTGTGCGTCCCGTATGTGCTTGTGTGTTTGTGTATGTATGTGTTCCTCACCCTTCTTTCAGGCTTTGTTTTTAATCAATACTATCACTTGAAAAGCACTTCAACTGGTGTACTACTTTTTGTAGATTTTTATATTTAATTCATTAAGGGATTTGCTGTGGTGATTTCATTATGTACTCAAGAGTCTGTTGCTGTGGTTGTTGTGAACATTATTTTTAATAAACTACAGTATAAAGTGTTGTAAAGAATAACAGAAGTTAATTATTACTTTATGGAAGTCTCGATATGTTTTAGTCAAACACATTTTATGTGTCTACTTTAAACAATAATAATAATAATAATAATAATTCATTAGTAATGTTATTTTATCTATTTTAACATCAGAGTGCAGTATCTCATTAATTTAAATATTATTGTATTACTTTTTTTAATTTTTCGGGCAATAGAATTAAAAGCTGGAATTAGAATTTGTATTTAAAATCTGGTCCATCGTCACATTGTGATACACTTCAGATACTTGAAATGTTTTTTTTCTTTACCCTGTCCGTTCAAATGGCTAATTGAATAGGCTTTGTATTTTCTTATACCCTAAATTAGTATTATTTTTGTTTAATCTTTTAGTCTTATGTCTTGATTAATTTCAGCATTAAAATAATAATTTAAGTAATATAATTGAGTGTGCCTTGAGAACGGCAAAGTTTTTACATGATGGGGAAAATTAATGTGCAGCTTCCTCCAGCCTGTCCAATTTGTAATACGGCCTCAACCCCTTCTCCCTCTCTTTCTTTTCTGACTCATCTTTCCTCTCGTTAAAAAGCGGTTTTAAATCATGGCTAGTGGCAATGAGAAGTTAATTTCAGATTGTTATATTTCCATTAATTTCAGTTGGCCTTCTGTAGTTTCCCCTCCTTCTCCCTCTCCTTCCTCTGAGTACAGGGGGATCACAGCGCCTGTGTTTTCTTTTTACTGGGGCTCTTTCTTCCCCCCCCCCCCCCTTGCCCCACAGCACAGGAGACAAGCAAATATTAAGGAGTAGAGTATGATAGCTGAAAGGAGGGACACTCTCTTTTTCACTTTCATTAGCACTGTCTTTTTACCTCTCCTCCCCTTTCCTTTTTCCGCCTAACTTCTTTTTCTTCCCCGTATGTCCATGAGCGCCTTCTCACTCAGAGATGGGTCGAGTGGCCCTGGAAGTTTAAACAAAACACCTCCCCTGAGAATCCAACTCCTGCAGCCCTGAAGACACACACACACACACACACACACACCTGATTTGCCAGTAATGTGCAGAGCAGCAGGCGCCTCCAGATTTGTTGTGTTTTTTGTTTCATTTTACTTCTCTTCCTCCTCCCTCATTCACAGTTAAGGTGAAAAACAGTCCACTGAGATATTTGGTAGATTTTGCTATTAACAGGCTACACCTTTTTGAGAACACGTACAGTAGCTGGACTTCATGTGTTGATTTGTGCAACATGAAAGTGAATTTGTCAGTAACAGTGATGTATAAAAAAAAAAAAGCCAAATGGGCATGTCTTGATAATAACAAGAAAAGTGAAAAAAGTAACACAATAGTTCAAATTTAGCTCTACTCAAACCTCCTCACAACACATTTAGAAGAATCAAGTTAAAATTCCACATCATATCTTGTAGAAATTTTCTCACTGCACCCCAATTTAGAAACGTTGGCTTGGATACCGACTGTGGGCTCAGTTAGTACAAGGAATCAGTGTTTATCAGCCCCTAAGGCAGTGTGTGTCTGTGTGTGCGTCTCAGAAATGGACAGCAGTACCCGATGGATATTTAACACATTAGCTTTGGCAGAGCTGAGAGTGGTGTGAAAACACACTGATTTCCTAAGTGGCAATCATATCAGCCTCGCCTTTAGAGAGGCAGCAGAGAGCAAACATCTGTGTGTGTGTGTGTGTGTGTGTGTGTGTGTGTGTGTGTGTGTGTGTGTGTGTGTGCGCGTGCGTGCGTCCCAGAACATGCACGCAAACTGTTTGTGCACATCTTTTAGACGTTGACTACAGTACTGCTTTACAGTAAACTTTGTGCGTTTATCAGTGTGTGTTTGATTCACCAGGATTAAGTGAGCTTTTATTTTTGCCTCATTATATTTATTTTACTTTTGTTTAATAGAATCTATTCTCTTGTCTCTTACTCTGTGTTATTCTGTTTTTCTTCATGATTTATTTGATCCAACTTCAGTTTTACCTGTTGTCTTTCTTTCTGCGTCCAGCCTCTTCCTCTCCCCGCTCAGGGATTCCTCTGTTGCGGCATTTGCCTGCTCTGCATGCGTGTGTCTCTCTCTCTCTGTCAGCTGGTAAGCTGTCCTCCTCCCTGCCAGGGTTCAGGGAGCCCTTGGTTCTCCTCGATGTCAGTATTACGACACAAAGGTCTCAGCCTCCTCCTCCACCCACCCTAGTTAGGCCCTCTTGCTCACTCCCTCCCTCTGTCAATCCCATTCTCCCTTGCCCTATCCATCCTCGTCTCCAGCCGAGAGTCACCCATCCGAAACTATGTTCAAACAGGGTCATCCCCCGGCGTGCTCTTAAAGGCTGTCCCTTTAACCTGCTCTGAAATACTTACGGCTATTATTATAGCTTATAAATCATTAAGAAAGTTTAATTATACGAAAATTTCATGGTGGAAATGTGCAAGCTGACACATGGGAAGGGGAATTTAATGGGCCAGCAAGTCCCAGCACCGTGAGGGAAAATATTGAGGTTAGGTTTCTATTTTACAGCATTGCCGGAGGGTTGGGAGACAGGGAGAAAGACAAGAAAGGAGCACTTTCAGAGGGAGAGAGAGAGGGAGAGAAAAAGGCAACTGGAGATGATGAGGCCTGTATCTGATGCGCAAAAGTTACTTTCTCCTTCCACTCTGTAGACCAAATCTGTTAATATGGCCAGTTGATTTGGGAATGATGAAGACATTGCCCACCGTACCTTGTGCTGGTTTTCTTAACTAAGATTGTATTCTAATTAACACAAGACTTTAATTAGTCGCCGTAATTTCACTTCGTTAAGGAATGCTGCCTAATTAGAAATTACCATTTGGAGAATTTCTGTAATTGCTGTCGCCAAACATTATACGAACATCCTTAACTACTAATGTTACAAAACTTTTAGTGTCCACTTTCTTAATTGTGTCAATATCATTTCAATGTGAACATTATAGGGGTATCGTTGAGATGGCTCGAGCAACCCGAGCAACGGCTAGCAGTGTTTTCTTTGTGACAGAAATGTAAATTGATCAAACTGTTGGGAGTTAAAATCATTCACACACTGTGCAGATGTTAATTAGAAATTAATTGAATTCTGTTGTGATAACTATAACATATAAAAGTATGCTATACTTTTGAGCATCTGCTTGGCTTATTGGGTCTGACTGATCTTTAATGCAATGTCATTGCAATAAAAGAGTTATGTCAAGTGAAAACCAATAGGAACTCAAGTGTTTCAGGGACTCATTATTATTGTATGGAATTATATATCACCAGCAGGGAAAAAAAAAAAAGATTTATGTGGAAAATGATTCTGATTATGTAGACCATTGTGAAGAAAGGTTTATTAAGCTACTTATAGTATTTTTTACTATTAAAATATATATATAAATGCATACTTGCATGCTCAAACCAACACCTCCACCCCTATAACTCTCACTGAAGCTCGTCTCGAGGAAACTAAATCCATTTTGTTGCTTTGCACCAGGCTGCTATTGTTTATGAGTAGTCCCTTACCCACATCCCCGTTTGTCGCTCCCTTATTCCCTCCCTTCATCCGATCCTCCCTGCCCTCTCTCTCTCTGTCCTCCATACTCCCTTTCCGTCTTCCTCTTGTTTTCCATGCGGGCACAAGCGGGGCGCAGCACCCGCAGCCGGCAGGTTTCCTGGCACGCCGCTCCTCATCCTCTGCCTTTTGTTTCCACCAGTGGACAACCATCCTCCACTTCTGCTGTGTCAGTAAATATTTATTGGCCTTCCTTTTCCTCACCGCCCCCACTTGTTGGTGTGTATCTGTCTGCTGTATATATATATATATATATATATGTATGTGTGTGTGTGTGTGTGTGTGGTTTGCATAGTTATACACACATAGAATCCTCTGCGACACGTACAGAGACATACACCACCTCCCACTACCCTACGTCCGGTGCTGTCACTCACACAATTCAGCGATGCCCCCTCCTCACCCTTTCAAATCTCACCCTGCCTCTCTGCCCATCATCCTCCCTTTCTCTCTCACTCCCTCCTCTTCCCTCCTTCGTACATGTGGCGAACAGCCGTGACAGGAAAGAGGAAAGAGAGGAGGAAGTTATTGCAGTTTTCTCCTGCTCTCTCCCTCCCGCTCTCCACCCTCACCGTGACCAGAGTTCATGCGCTGGAGAGTCAGAGGGGAAAAAAACCCTGTAAATGCATGTGACCTCAGTGAACAAAACCTCTGCACACTCCCACAACACTGAAAGATACACACACACACACACACACAAACACACTCCCTCTCGCTCCCTAAGGCCCCGTGGCCTCGTGCTAGAGAGGGCTTCCTTCCTGCGGTTAAGACAAAGGAAACTGGGGACCGACAGGGGACCTGGCACCGCTGCTTCAAAGCCACAGGAAGCGCTGGTGTTGTCTCTTCCTGTGGAGGGTGTCGGAGCGTGGGGGGCCAGCTGCCTGTGTTTTCACAGCCAGGGACGAACAAGGATGAGTGTGTTTTGTGTGTGTGTCCGTGTGTCACAGGCAGTGTAGGTAGAGTCGCTGAACACGTTGCACTCCCACTCCTATCCACCCCCTATGACCTGAGATCAATTGCGAGCAGCATACAGTCATACACAGACACTGTAGGAGTAAGAAGAGAGATAGCACACTAGGATCATCAACTTAAACACCGTGTATCTATAAGTCTATTGTCCTCATTGATTTATGATAGAAGAACATTTCTGCCAGAGCATCAGTCAGCCTTTATGTTTGTTTGTTTCCAACCCTTGCCACTGCTGACTCTACACATGCTCGCAATGTGTACATGTCTGTGTGTGTTTGTGCTCCTGTTCCAATGTTGGCGTGTAGGGATTTATGGGGGTGTATGTGTTAGTGTGTCTGCGCCATGTGTTTTCCAACCTTCCGGTGTGCACCCGCATACATGTTTGTTTGTTTTTTTCTGTGTTCGCCCTGGCTTCTCTGATGCTGTCCTCTTACTCTCTGGCAGCAACAGGACAGTTAATCAATCAAATATTTAAGCAGTGCTTCAGTGCTCAGTGGGTAGTCCTAGATTATCTGTGGCTGTTGGCAATGCATGGCGCAGCCACATTATAAGCCTCGTCTCTGACTGGCATCGTCACGGGGCGCTTCTCGCTCTCTCTCTCCTCCTTCCCCTTGGCCTCTGCTCAGTCTTCGCTCACTCCCAGTAACGCTCAACATTTTGTCCTCTTTTTCTTTCTCACTCATTTTCTGTCATTCTCTCTATCCCTTGTTTTCCTTTCTCTTGTTTGCTCCTCTCTATTCGCACTCTCTCTCTATGTATAATTGTGGCTTTTCACATTGACTATCTGACAGTGAGCAAGGCCCCTTAAAAAGCTCTCATCTTTATGTCTTTGGCTGTTTCTCTCTTTTCTCTCGCTCTGCATTCTTTCTAGGGATAAGTCTGCCTGTCTCCCCACGGGGATCTCCATTGTGGATTACCATTCAGTTTTCTCCCAATTATCTAGTGGCTTTCGCTGCCTTTGACACATAATTATCAAAGGACTAAATAATTGTCTTTATTATTGCCGGTGTTTAGATGTAGCATCAGCAGAGCAGTCGCGAGCAAGGGAGCGTCACAGGGAGAGGAGAGAAATTAAGTATTTATCTCGACCAGAGATTAGCTTAGCATGCTGTTAAAGGATGTTTCGTCGCTTATTTCGACTCCTCGTCCAGATAAATAAACATGATTAATATGCCCCCCTTCCTTCCTTCATATGCACACCCCATACTCGCACACACACACACACCCATCGCATATCATATTCTTCGTCAGTGGTGGAAATAAGATTATGCACAACAAAAAGTCTAGCAATTAGCTGGCTTTGTAGCAGGAAGCAGCTTAAAGCGCTAAACACTGTACTTTGCTGAGCGCCGTGTGAGAGGTCAGGTACAAGATACAGGGGTTAGAGAAAGGTCTGTGCGTGTGTTTGAGTGGCTCCGAATGCGTCGAGGATGACTATTTCATAGAGCCTGTAAAAAGCTGGATTAAGTAGAAATGTGCCAACTAGGGGGTCAGAAAGATATGATGTTTGCAGGTCTCTACAGCAACCAGGCCCTCTGCAGAGAAGTCAGAAAATAAATGGCTTATGAGGAAGAAACAAAGATGGGGGGGGGGGGGGAGGGGGAAGAGGGAGAAGGATTTCATAGTTCATCCAGAGTTTGAATGTATGTTGGGTGGCGGTGAACTCAAGTGTGCGTCATCAGCTGTGACTCAGCTTTGTTATCATGGTTCAGAGGAATGTGAAAGTGATGTGTAGTTGTGGTCAAATGAAATCCAAATCACAGTGAGGTAGTGTGTTCTCAAACAGCGTGTCACAAAACATGAAAACATTTCTTTTACACCTTTTTTTTGTAGCACTATTAATCATGAAGCCAACATTGCCCTGGTAGTTTAACTGAATTACACTCATAAGCCTGCAATGGTGCAGAAAATATATGAATTACATCAGACTGGTGATAAACATTTCATCACGGTGCTCTAGTGAGTAAGGACGCCACCCTCCGAGCTGAGGCCTCTGGTTCAGACCCCTATGATGGGACGCATCGTTTCCACATGAGCTTAAGCTTCTGCTTATGTTTTAAGCACAGTGAAAGTCCTCTTGCTTCAGGGATGCTGTTGTGAAGCTGACCCTGTGGTCTGATCTCCCCATGAAGTAGGCTTTTTCTCAAGTTTTTCCTCCTAGTATACTACTTTTGATATCAACTCCATTTTATAACCTTCTGCTACACGAAAGCCTCCCGTGTCCAACCCCCCACCCGAACTTTACTCTGCATATCCAGCTGCTTTAGCGTTAAAGGAAAGGCCAGCGGAGAGGCGGCAAATGTCTCAACATCTGTGTGCTGGTTTTAGCTCAACAAGTAATCCCACATGCTTCTCTTCCTTGTTCCCTGTCCGATACAAGACTGATCACAACAGCTGGCCTGTTTCCTTGTTAAAGCAGCAGTCTGCGGTTACATAGTGGATTAGCACATTTAACATTCTGGATAAAGATGGATAACACTTATTCACAGGCTAACATGGTGTAACAATAATAACATGATGAGTCATATGATGAGGCGGCTTTAAATTGATACCCACATGTGGTTTTACGGTTACTGGTTTGTAAGTTAACCATGAGTATCACCCACCTAGCAGAAGACACAGACATGCTTTGACTTTTGCTTTCAACATGGAGCTAACCACAGTTGTCATTGTGGCTTGTAAAACACGGGACCCAAGTGGTGTCAAAATCATTGTGGTTGAAGGCCGCGTTGCATAGAGCGCTCTCTCCTACAGTCATTATCTGTCAACCTATTACCTCAACTGTTACCACAGCCAAACATATGTGTGTAGGCATTGCGGCAATGAGAGCTGTCAGAACGAGTGATTGATATAGCCAGTCCTGGGAGATGGAGTGCTTTGGTCTTTAATCTTCGGTTGGAGGCATCATCATGAAAACAGACTCTGTTTGGGGAGAGTTGCTGATTTATATTCCCTCCTCTTTTCAGCAAATACACAACACTGTGTGAGTATCTTTAAATTGCAAATCGCAAAGTAATTTGATTACAAGCGTTGGTTTGTGAAGGGCAGAGACAAAGATTTGTTTTTAGTTGTATTTCAAAACAACAAAGGAGAACTTGTTTTACCAATCCGCAGGTATTGAAGCTAATCAATTTGAATGGCTGCTTTAGGATTTCCAAAGGTCTCTTATTCCATTTAAAAAAAACATTTTCTCCAGTCAATTGTTTGCTTGACGAGACAGTCTGTCTACACAAGATTAATCATGCACTGTATACATACTTAAGTCCAGTATTTAAGTTGCAGACCAATCCATCCAAGTCCATCTACAACCCAGCTTCACTCCCAATTTACCAGCTGTGCCTCTTTCTTACTACATACCATTATGTTTGGTTAACCTGTCTGTCATTCACTTGCTTCTCCTTCAACTTCCACTCTGTTGAGCAGTGCTCTCATATCTGCTCACATTCATTCTTATACACCCTTATGTGTAACCACATACATGTATGAACACACACACACACACACACACACACACACACACACACACACACACACAGACATGCAGTTTACCTTGGCACCAGTTATCAAATGTGTTATAGCTCAGTTGCACCTAATATCCCAGTGCTATCCAGTGAACATACTCATATAAGGCATATTTTCCATCCAAAAAAAAAAATGTTGGACTGTTTTAAGGGTCATATAATAAGAGCAAGTAGAGACCTATTTATCCACTTGGAAAGTGGAAAAAACGTGGAGTTTTCTGCCCAGACGGGCGATATTTTGACTGGTTTGAAGTCATGTGCTTAGCGTTTTCCATGGGCAGTCAGTCCACTGTCTCCTATTTCCTGGCCTCTGCTAGAAGCCCCTATACTCAGGGACTGGCCCGTTTGGCTAGCACCAGAAAACAGGACATTGACTGACACCTCCAGTTTTAAAAGGTTGACTTTCCTACTCCCACGGGCCCAGTTCTGCCAGAGGAAAGCTTTTCAACCAAGCGTGGATGAGAAGGGAGTACAGTGAGGATTGTGTATCTGTGTGTGATTGTATGATTTTGTGTGAGCGAGCAAATGTGTCTGTGCATACATGTGTAGCGTATGTCATCTTTTGTTGTCTATCTCTATAGTTTTGCACTTTTTTATGCTTGTCTCAGTCGGCTCTATCCTTCACCCCAGTGAAGACGCTCCAGTGGAAGCCTTATCAGCTGAATGATGTATGAGTCCTTAGTACCTTAATAGATTCCATTTATCTCTATACACTCCCACTTTAATTTGTCTGGGCAAAGGAGGGTGTATTCAAATGCCCACCGTCATTTTGATGTACAGCCAACGTACAGCCAATCTAGCTGATAGTAGATGGCCAGTGTTACTTGTCTGTGATTGTGTATAAGACTGGTAATTTCTCCAGCCGTATCCCCGTTGTGAGTGTCAGACTTAAATTCATAATAGCAGCAGCTTAAACCCTCTATGCCTTCCCAAAACTTAGCTTTGTACACACACCTCTCTGGGCTTTTATAGGCCAATATTTATCCTATACTATGCAAGCACAAACTAAACCCTAATATTCCTATACTTGTCTCAGCTTTACTATTACCTAGATCTCCCTTTGAAGTGTTTGTCTTAATCTCAGGCATTGAACCATAAGCACCAACACCATTGTAAGCCCAACAGCAGTCCAGTAGTCCAGGACACACACTAGATTTTCCTTCCTCCAAATGGCATTAAGATGAAGCTTTAATGTAGTTCAAATGTTATCTGTGTGGCCTTAGCAGCATGTGTAGATGACCATGGGAATCACCAAACTTAGCGCTATTCCACAGGTTATACCCGTCCCCAGTCCGCCAGTATCTTTCCCAGCTTCACTAAATGTACACAATAAGTGATTGTTAACCTATTGTTGCAAGTCCTGTTCTCTTTTCTTCCCGTGTTTTATCTTAAAGCAAAGCAGAGTGAAACAGCTCGTTCCCAAGGCCTGGCTATGGTACTCCTTGGGGTGGGACCAGCGGTGTGGGAAGTCTATTGTAGTGCAGTAACAAGTCCTTTGCGTGACATTTTCCTTGCCGTTGACATTCAGAGGGGAATAGGAAGACGGGCCTGCAGAAGCCACATTCTCTGTGACATGTGAAGGGAAAGGGTATTAAGAATGGGGACAGAGGTATTTGAACGTGCACAGGGAAGGACATTTGCACAGAACGTGACAAGGACACGCTATGGTGGAGCAGCTCTTTCATTTTTCACTTTATAACATTATGCTATACACCAGGTTGAATCTGTATTCTCTGTCCACTGGGCCACTGCTATCTTGGTCCAGGGCGTAGACTGTCAGTGTATGTTGGACGGAGAATAAAAACGTTATTAGGCAAGTATCTACTGACACAATAGGTATGTCATATTATTAGTATTCTTTTTTTTCTAAATAAGTTATAATGTGTCTTACAGCATGAGGTCTCTTTGTTGTGCAAATGTTGTCTGAAACTAAGCGTGTCCTACTCAACAGTGACTGTGTCATTAACACGCCGCAAGGGTGACTAACACATATTTGATTTGCTTTTTGTGGCAGATGAATCAGAGGGAAATGCAGGTGAAGAACAGAGCGTGTGCTGTGGCTCTGACTGACTCGGCTCACAACATCTGGCTACAGGAGACCAGCAAAGGCACACAGGACTGGATGCAGCAGGTGAAATGACCACACATGCGCAAATACACAAACACAGACTGAAGGCAAACAAAGACACTGCAAACTGTGCAGGGATCCATTCCTGAGCTCCCATCTCATCATGTAAATTCACGCAGCGCGGTGAGCTGAGGTCTCTTAGATTTTCCTCCTCTCTGGTTTCTCCCTGCACAACCCCGCCGACCTTCACAGGTACCCCGGACCAACAGCTAGCTTTAGAAGTCATAGAGAACCATTGTTTGCATGTTTTCTCTCGCTGTCTTTTTTCTTCTTCTTTTAAACCAGCCCCCACTTTTTTCTTCTTGGGTGCATGTCAATGAATAACTAAGACAGTGAACTCTCGCTGGTGCGTATGTATGCGACCGGGCATGCATATGTGCATGCATGCATGTGTTTATATGTGCTTGTGGGCGAGCGTGTGAGATAGAATGCACGCGCACATGTGCATTTGTGTTAGCTTCATTTTAGCACTTGCCCTTTCTGGTGTGACCTCTGCGCCATACGCAGCACCTGGGCTCACTCAGTATGCACATACAGATGAGGACCATCCTAGACCAGAGCTGCTTGAGAGCCAGAGATGCAAATGTCACACACACACACACACACACACACACACACACACACACACACACACACACACACACACACACACACTACCTTTATTTGTATTACATCCTCTTTTATATCCATTGCCTTTTGTTTTTTGCTATTTCTGTCATCTCCCATTTCGCGTATGTGTGTGTGTGATTTGTGCGCTCAAGTGTGTGTTACTTGTTGTTGAATGCGTATGTATGTGTTAGTTCGAGTGGTGGGGATTCAAGGTTGCACTGGCCCCCTTCTCCTTGTCTGGCATTTCCTATTTTTGATTCATCTAAGGGATGTTTGGGACACTGCATAATTGGAATGTTAAGTGATTTTCTATTTGTGATGATTACCCAGAACAATAAATCTGCAATAACCTTCTTTGTCCAGTCGGAGTAAGGGAACAGGCAAGGATTCACTCTCTCATATTCATTAACCCACGGCCCTTTTTGGCTGACTTAAGAGAGAAGCCCACCTAATTAAAGGACATTTTTCAAGATGGAAATAACACAGCGTAACACATATATGCAATTCTGTGACCTTCTCAATGATACAACAAAAAATGCTAACATTAAATACATTACATTTATCTTTAGTGTGTTTTTGTTTGTATTACTCTTTTTCTTAAGTTCTTCATTATCTGCCTTAACAACACCAGTTGTGGGCTCACTTAAAAAAAAAAGAAAAAAAGATGACTACTCATTACATGTTAATTCCAAAGCAATGTTTGTACTTTGTATTTCTCTCAGGGACCATTAGAATCATTATGTAAATCATTACATCAATTTTATTTAACAACAACTCAAACATGTGTTTTATCTTCTGAAACCCAAATGAACTTTAACTAAATGATCAGGAAAGCAAACGGTGTTGATGTAGTTCACTCTCGCCATCTCATTGATAGAAAGGTGGGTACAACTGGGTAGTATATATAGACAAGATGAAGACAAATATTTATGATTAATACTGTAGATCAGTGCTAAGTTGTGGGATATACAATATGTTTTCGATATATCAACATTGGGGGAAACTAACAAAAATGATGTATCGTATTTTTAAAACTTTGTAACTTCAATTGTGTTGCTCAAATTCAGTATTTCATCACATCCTTGGCTTCGGGGCATGGATGGCAGTGCTAGTTAACAACCTCCGGGTCAGCATAAGGATTGAGGTGAATCCAAAATGGAATCTGTCCCGAGTCATTTACATTAGATCCAATGCTGTGTATGTGCAGTGGTTCCACCAAAAGGTCAGAGTCCCTTTGTGTTCCACCCAATATGCTAATGATCTAGGGCTTTCTATTATTGGCTCAGTGTCCTGATGTCTGGCTTTGAATCATCACACAGTCTACAAGTGCATGGAGTTGTTGGTGCAGTGCAAAACGTAGACACACAAGCACACACAGACCCCAACAGTAGAGGCATATGATGCTCCTTTTTAACATCTCTATTTACATCTATATCAGTGATCCATAAACGCAAACAACATTTAAATTTCACACTGAGGTACAGGCATACACATACACACACACACACACAAAAGGGCAAAAAGTACAGCACATCACAGAGGGGAGCTAGCAGTAATACCCTGGGTGGTGTATAAATGTGGGTGCCCGTATGAGTGGGTGCATGTGAGGTCGGGGCACCCCAGCAGTGCACTGCTCTGTTCTCCTCGGACAGAGATAATTCCCTCCCTCCGGGGTTCAAGAGGCCACTGGATGGTGGGATGGAGCAACGAGAAGAGGAGAGTAAAGGAGAGGAGATGGGATTTAGAGATACGCGCCTGCTTGGACTGGGTTATATAGACCAAATGGGTCAGACGAGGGGCAACTGACGTCACCGCCAGGAGACAAAATACAGAGGGAAGGTGAGAGAAAAGAAAATGAAGGCAGGGAATAAGCAGAGGTAGATTCCATCCATTGACTGAGACGGGAAGAAAAAAAGTATGAGAAACGTTCAATTATTTAGATCCCGTTGACTGCCGCCGAGAAACCACAGGTTAGAGCTGTGGAAAAGAAAAACAAAAAGACAGGTAGGGTATGAATGGAGTGAATACAGATGAAGGAGAGGAGATGAAGAGATGTATGTGGAGATAGATGAGTAGCATAGTGAGGAGAAGTGAGTGAGAGAGAGAAATGCGAATGATGGTGTACAGCTGGCAGCCTGTCACAGTCTCCAAGGTGTCTCCTGTCACTGTGCTGGCCTGCTGTCACACTCTAGTGGCCTGCCCAGAGCACACGTACACACATGCGCACACACACATAGACAAACACATACAGA
This sequence comes from Cottoperca gobio, assembly GCF_900634415.1. Lineage (NCBI taxonomy): Eukaryota > Metazoa > Chordata > Actinopteri > Perciformes > Bovichtidae > Cottoperca > Cottoperca gobio. The sequence continues at coordinate 8,394,025 of NC_041363.1, forward strand.
GTACACTATGGTCATGAATAAACCATCCTAATCCATAGAGATTATACAGCAACTGGAGGAGGTGGGAGAGAGAGACAGACACGGTGAGAGTGAGCAAGAATTGATACTCGGGACTACTTTCTGAGAAGTTAGGTTGCAGGCTGTCATGTGTGTTTTGGTTTAGAAGACTTTTGTGCACTTGGCACAGAGTTTTTTTATCGTGGGACTCTGTCCTGTGGGCTTTCAGAAAGAATAGGTGGACAGACTTTTTCGCCATTGAATGAAGCCAATTGTTTTCAATTGCATATATGCGTTCCACACATATTGTTTTAACTATTTGCATTCAGATCTATATAACATTTTCCAAAAAAGAATTTAGTAAATTGTTTGATCCTTGAAAATCCCCACTTTTCACATCATGATAATAAAGGCCTCTAAATGAATTATGTCCAAACCTGAGTTCATAGTGTGTTCTGTTATTCTACTCTATGGAAGGTAGGGAGTACACACCCCTTTTTTAAAGGTGCTGTGTGTGTATTCCTGGGACAATTACATGTGTGGTGGATATGGACACCTATGAGATACCTATTTGGTCCTAGTGAAGGGTCCATTAGATCACCCTGCCATCAGCTAAGTGCAGTGTTTTGTGTCTATTACTCTCTAAGTGTGTGTGTGTGTGTGTGTGTGTGTGTGTGTGTGTGTGTGTGTGTGTGTGTGTGTGTGTGTGTGTGTGTGTTTGAGTGAAAGAAGCAGGCTGGCTTCCACTCTGACTTGCAGAAGACAGCAGGTGGTGGATCTGACACACACACACACACACACACACACACTCGCACACAAATACATATACTACACGTAACAAAGAAAGCTCAAAGGCGTCTCTCATAGGTAGAGGGGCAGAGCTGACTCCTGCTTGTCATTTACACACTCGAGAATACGTTTAGCTTGGTGGTTAACTTTAGCACTTTTTACTTACTAACTTTATTCCTGCACAATTTTGGTGATTTGGATTTAAGGGAAACACAATGCACCCTGAAACAATGTGTCATGCGGTGTTTCACATGGGTACATGTATGTGTGCATATCCAGCACAAAACCCAACAGACACACATGCACAGAGCAGCAGGGGTGGGGGAGAGTCAAATCTGTTTACATGTTTGTTTCTCTGTCTGCTTTTAGTTCAATGGCGCCATTGATCGGGGACGAGCTGCTTGAAGTGATGATGCTATGCGTCAGAGGCAACCGATGCGATGTGCCATCCTTTTGTCACGTTGCCCTTCTCTAATCCAAGCCAGCAGGCCTTGCCTTTATGTGACTGCTGTTATGCCTGCGGTCTCCCACAGCACTGTGGCTCTGTGCTGTGTGCGGGTGTGTCTGTGTGTGTGTGTGTGTGTGCAATTATGCAAGAGTTTGTGTGCACATGTGTGTTGTTGCCTTGACAAATCTATTCAAACCGCGGCCTCCCTGCCTCCATTGGTGGCGTTGGTGGAGGTGAAAGGGGAGGGAGGAGGGCCCTTTGAAAGACTCCCCTCCTTCCCTTCTCTCCAGCCGCCTTCAGCCCACTGCTCCACAGCCCAGCTGACATTTTCCTCCAGACAGACTGAATGAATTAAAGGAGATACAATGAGACACTTGATGTAGCAGTCAAGGAGCCCCACTGCTTCTGTGCCGCTCTACACCGCTCTGCCCTCAAGCCCAGGCTCAGAGGAGAGTACATCTAGGGCAAAGCAGAGGATCTAAAAATACACAATATTCCACTGTTTACCAAGATGACTTGTCTTCTCCCAATACTACCCCCCCCCCCCCTCCCACCTACCTACCTTCCTTTCCCCTCATCTCTCTGCCGATCTTTCTTCAACCCTCTTTGGCTCCACTTATGTTATGTCCCTTATATGATTAGCACTTTTGATTGACAGGGCTAAAGAAATTAAACATAGAAGAAGAGAGTGAAAGGGCATTTCTACTATTTCAGAGGCAGACTCACTTTGTGCTTCCGTTGACTTTTAGTTTATTTTGATTGGATAGGAGTGGATCACACAAGTCAAACTTTATTTTAATAACAGACCTTTTGAACACATTTCCCAGCTGAATTCTGTTTACTTATGTGTTGATTATGGCAAAGGATTTGCGTGTACGGGCCAGATGTTTCATCATGATCATCTCTCGTGATGAGTTTCTATATTTTTTCTATAAGCTTAGAGTAAATAAATCACTGTGGGGCAAAAGAAGATATAGTACATGTGAAGTAACAGAAGAGATTTACTTTGACATAGCTGCTGAATCTTATGTAGACAAAAAAGCAACAGCCAAGAGGGGCTCAATTAGGCATCAAGTATATTCAGTGTTCCTATGTACCTTTAGATATTCATACAGAAAAACATCAACATATCTGTCTGGGAGTAGGGTATGTGTGTGTTTGTGTGGAGGGGGTTAAGTTGAGGGATGACAGCTGACTAGAAGTGTGGCGTGACCCTGGATTTTTTTGCATTTATGTAGTGTGTTTGTATGTGTTTTTTGGAGGGGTTGAAGTGGGAGACGTTTCATAGATTTGTCTATCCAGTTCCTCCTCTTTCAGGGCCTTGGGAGTCAGGGTTGCGGAGGGCAAAAATGCGTAATCGTGTGCATGCGCGTGCGTGTATTTGAGTTTAAAGGGTTCACAACGCTGCACATCTTCGTGGGAGACCCCCCGTAATGCAATCACTGACCCACACACACACACACACAAGCAGACACAAGCATGTGCAACACTGTAATGGCTGTCAGGGGGCCAGGGTGAAAGTAAACAAGGGCAGATAAGCAGTGATTCAGAAGGACGCCAGCTGCACATTCTAATCTCTTTACATTTTCTCCTTCTTCTATTGAACTTTTATCTTATCTGTAGAACGTCTTCTCCAAGCATTCCTTCTCAACCTCCCTCTGTCCCTCTCTCCCCTTTCCCTTGTTTTTGTGCTAACCTTACAAGCCACAGCATACCAATCCACATTGCACGGTCAAAAGGGAAAACACACTTTGATATGCTGTCATCTGCCGACCCAGAGAATAAGATTCAAAGCATGGGAACAGGAAGTTGTTTTGAAGTGCGGCATTGAGGCGTTTCATTAATTGCACATTAGGTTTATGTGTTTCAAACAACCTCGTAGGTAGAAAGAGAGCGCGCCACACAGACAGGAAGATGAAGACAGCGAAAACTGGATAAAGAGGTCTTCTCCTCTTTCTGACAGTAGAGTTGTCAACCACAGGGGGTTTGAGAGGACTAGGGGTGTTTGCAGGGGGTTATGGGTCAGCAAGCTGGGCAGACACCTCCCCCAGGGCACCCACTGATCCACCATAGTAGAAGGCCTCAGCTCTCCACCACAAACAAACAGCGAGCTGTCTGAGCAACATGTCACAGAGCTTTTAATTGCTTGTTCCTGTCTCTCTCTCTCTTTCTCTCCCCCCACCTCGCTCAGCCACGCACACAACTCTTTCTCGATTATCGTCTCTCCCCTTTTCCTCCGCACCTGTCCCCCTTTTCTTTGTCTCCACTGCCTCCCTATTTTTGCTCGCTTTCTTTCTCAACATTTCTTTTTTCCTTCTAATATCTCCTTCAATTTCAATTAAACTTGCTATATTTCCATAAAGTAAAAAAAAAAAACAATACATTTGAAGCATCAAGATAAAATATTTTTTTCTTTTTACATCAAATCCCTTCACGTATTATATTTCCATCTCTGGGCATATATTTCTTTGTGTGTTCAGGAGTAATGGCGGTGGAAGCTGTTTGCCACTCATTCATTTCCGTAACCCTCCACATGCATATAGCATACGACGAAAAATCTATTCTCAGAGTTTTCAATTGTCAATCTAAATCATTGTTCTTCTCTTTCGACAGCACTGTTGCAACTGGGTATCGAGTCCGGAGCCTGTGGACACACTGCTGGATCCCATGCTGCCAGACTGCCCCAGGGTCTCTGCAGGTATTAAACAAGCTCTATACAAACACACTCCAACAGTAATAACAGTATTACTCAATATCTGCTTACAGCTTTATCTGGATCACTTTCAGTTTGCAAATCCAATGGAATTTTAGCTTGATTCATTTCAAGACAGTTAAACAGCAGAGCAGTGGCACACTAATCGTAGGTCAAAATGTAACAAAGCTTCACATGCAGGCAGAAGGCGCTATGTCAATGTTAGCTGAGCCAAGTGTTTATTCCACAGTCAAAGGTTAACATTTGAATCAGGGTTGCATTGTGAGTAGTAAAGTTGTTAGCTGCAGTTGGGAGTACTGAGAAATCAGAGACGTTGTTCTAATTCAAAACAGTGGGTTAAGTGATTTCCATTGATATACTGAGAAATCGATAAATTGTTCATAAACCATTACTACAGGTCCTTAAATGTATCTTAAAAAATGGGAATAATCTCTCTTCTGGAAGAAAAAAAGATACTCTGTTCCCAGCTGAGAGTAAGGTAGATACAATATACCAACTTGAGAGAGGTAAATGAAATTATTCTACAGCAGAAATCTCCATTAATGACAAATGTGCAAAATACAAATACATTTGTTTTACCTCCGTATATAATGTATGTGTTCATCAATGGCTTACAGCAGTGCACATGTACAGATTATCAGAGTGCAGTGCAGCGTGGTGTGTGCATTTTGACAGCATTTGTTCTGTGTGTGTGTGTGTGTGTGCGTGAGTGTGTGTGTGTGTGTGTGTGTGTGTGTGTGTGTGTGTGGGTGTTGGGTAGTTCGGAGGTTTCAGGGGCTGATTGAGAAGGATCATTGTCAGAGAAACTAAAACACTGGCAGATTATCTTGAAAAAATACAAATACACACAGAAACAGAGGCTCGTCTCACACACGCTACAGAAATGTGCTGTTTGATTTTGTTTTTATTTGTCGCGCCCTCTTCCTTTTTTCATCATCTATTCTGTCTCCTATATTCATTAATCCTCTCCTGTGGTGTTTGGCTTCCTGTCCTTGTGCCCTCTCTGTGGTTTACTGGCCTTGATGATGTCACGGCCATCATGAGAATGTGTCCTTAATGTAGGATTAGGGATGAAAGCTGTAATCCTCAACATGACCGTTGATAGGAGATGATGATTGCAGTGTTGTTTGAAGAGTGACACACATGCGGGCATACACGCACGGGCAAACACACACACACACACACACACACAGACACAAAAGGAATGTCTCAACAAAAAAATAATATATACCTGTTTTTACTCTATGTGAATGTTTAAGTATGTGTACACACATACAAACACACTCGCACCCTCGCATTCCTTGTCTCATTACTCTTTTTACTCATCACTCCGGCTAGTCCCGCTTTGTGATTTCATTCTCTTCAATGCCCCTCTGTGACACCATGGTGAATGTATAGGTCATCTAACACATGCTCCACATGTTAGTGAATATATCTCCCAACACTGCTATCTCATCGCTGCCACTAAAACACCATGTTCCACATAGAGAATGTGTGGGTGTGTGGCCTTAACATCTACCAGTGAATCAGCTCCTTGAAATGTCATCCAGTCTTCAATACAAAACCCATACTGTATTTCATGTTCAAATGTCACTTTTTTACCTTGATGTTTTACGTCTCTTCTCTGGACTACTGTCGGTCAAAAGACCGTGACCTTTGAGCCGAGATACCGCGATATATGTAACTGTGGTATGTCTGACGTTGTCCTATCACAGACCTGCTTGACACAGCGTCCATCTGTATGTATGCACTATTGACTTGTGCTCTATTGACTTTTGCTACTTTAACCGAGCTGAATAGATCTGGGTCTCTGGCCTGTTAACAGAGCTGCCAACTCTGCTTGTCTCTGGTCTTTTGGTGGCAGCTTCTGATGTCAAAGGTTGTCTCAGTTGCCTTTGTGTCCTTGGCAGCCTGGCAGGTTCACATGCAGAAGCCATTGTGGTAAGAGTCACAGCAGAGCAACAGAGGTGACGAGGTTGAGAGAAGGTTGAGGGAAGGCTGTCAGGGCATCGTGGCCCAGCACTTCAATCATCACACATACAGCTCCCAACAGTCACCTCTCCTGCCACCATGACTGCTGTTGTCTGGGTTGCTATGGTACGTGTGTGTGTGTGCGTGTGTGTGTGTGTGTGTGTGTGGGGGGGGGGGGTAATCCGAGTTGACCACGAAGTGTATCAGCAACAGAGAACAGACCGGTGAATCCTCGTTGTCATGCTCGCACACACGCATGCACATATGCAGACACACACACATCACAGTGTGTACCATCGCTCTTGTGTGGTGCCAGACTGAGCCAGGCCCGGGGCGATTCGGATGCTGTGGAGAATGGCATGTGATCAGACACACACATACACACTAAGATGTCTGAAGGCTAAAAAAGTATTGGATGTGTGCTTAAATACGGACACTGGGACTAGTCAGGCAGCGGGTTGAAGGACGAGTCTCGCCGTTGCTCTTTTTCTGTCTCTGCGTCTGTTCTTCTCTCTCTCTCTCTCTCTCTCTCTCTCTCTCTCCTTACTCGTCTTCCACTTCTTGCTTTCTCTATACCCCCTATATCCCTCTATATCCCCTCCTCTGCTTGCGTTCTGCCTCCCTGTGTGGAGCAGTGATGATAATGGTGATTATGTTTTCCATGCTGGTAGACTCTTGGCAGAACGAGGTAGGGAGAAATGGTGGAAGAGCTTGTCTAGAGTTTGTCTGCTATTTCTAATCATCTGTGAAGCAATAGCAGAATGGCACTGGGCTGGAAGGACCCAAAGAGGGAGGGAGAGTACCGCAAGGGTGTCCACTAAAGTCTCCATTTCCTGTTTTAAATACGATAAAACCTGGATCCATTCCCTTCGCATTTAACTGGCTAGCGTCCCTCCCTTTCATTTTTTTTTTTGTCTTAATCTTTCTTCTTTTCACTCCATTCTTTTTTTCCCATCTTACAAAAGGAATTTGTTCCCCCAAGAAGGTCATTGCTCTGGCGTTTGGCAGTGGCCTGGCACACTAGCAGAATTTTATCAGTTAGGAGCACGCCTAACACAGGCTAAATATGCAGATAAAGTGGAACCAATCTCCTACTGGGAAAGCTCCCTGTGCGTGTGTGTGTGTGTGCGCGCGTGTGTGTGTGTGTGGGTGTGGTGGAGTGACTACAACGGCAGAGAAATAAGTACGGGAGTGGGGTGCTAGTTAAGTGGCGTTGCTGAGGCCTTCCAGAGATGTAATCATTCCAGACCTACACAGCCGTTTAGATGCCAAGCGAAGGATAAACGCAAGATGGGCGAGAATGAGGGTGACAAGAAAAAGATGGATGAATACACAAGACAAACCCCAGTCGTTTGTCTTGTAAGGGGCTCCTCTGTTTTTGTTGCTTAGTGTATTGACTTTCTTTTATGGTGAGATGGATGATGGGTTGTTTGATCAGTAAAGATGCTATTTCAAAGGTGGGAAAACCCTGTTTGCTAATAACACACTTGCATACACAAGCACACACATATGTACACACAACTTCCTCTTGGGTGATTACTCATTGTCCAAGCTGATTATTAATTACAAAGGGAGAGTTCTCTGAAGGTAAACACTGATTAATGGCTAACAAAAGTAAGTTAATGTCTTACCTGTACTTTAATTACCAACCCTGCTCTGTTACAAGCATCCCAACACAAGGCTGTAATTAACCCTAATGGACTGCAGAAAGAGACTCACTTTCATTTTCTTTCACAAAATAAATACGCTACTGTATGTCATGTTTTGATGTGCCCACCTTTCTGGCTTTCCTTCTGAGTTTTCCATAATTAAAAGTGAGGATTCTGTTGAAAGGATTTCTTGATTTTTTTTGTTGTATCTTGAATGAACAATCGCGGGGAGTTGGCTGGAAAAGTGATGCAATATTGTTATAGAAATGAGAAATAATTCCTGTGCAATGACATGGGAGGTCACTCTGCCTTTCTTCTTTACCTAAGGCTCATACTTCTGTGGCTCAGTGTTATTAATGTACCAAGATATCCCACAGACACAAAAGAATGCCTGAGAACAAAAGCTGATACAGAACACACACACACACACACACACACACACACACACACACACACACACACACACACACACACACACACACACACACACACATTGTCATGCTCTTATTGCGAATATGCTCTGTCCTGCTGTAGTTTTGACTTGACTATAACCCTCACCTCCCTGATCCACGTACTGCTGACCGTGAAACACCTCTAACTGTCTGTACATCTTAACCAGTCCCCATACACACGTACACACACACACACACCGTCGGATTCATGTTTGTGTGACTTAACGCTTGAAGAGGAAACTCAGGCCCGCTCAAATTAACCTCCCCCCTTCCAACCACTGTTTTTTCAGCTTGGTTAGGTGGAAGTCCGCTGCCTTGATGGAAGATCACATGAAAATGTGTATGTGTTTGTGCTTGTGCTTTCACATATGTGTTTCAGTGTTTTCTTAGCCTGACCGGCACACTTTGCGCTAGTGTTGCAGGAAATAGACAAGAAAACTCTGGTGAACCGGACCTTAACCTCTGACCTGGATTCACTGAGGTTGGATCAGGCTATTGTCTGGGTCACATTTTTGACAGATAATATCATAATGATGTGGAAAATGCTGACACCAAGGAATTCTAATGTCTGGCGTGTGTGTGTGTGTGTGTGTGTGTGTGTGTGTGTGTGTGTGTGTGTGTGTGTGTGTGTGTGTGTGTGTGTGTGTGTGTGTGTCAGAAACTAGTAATAAAGTGCTGTTTTATGATTTTGTGAATTATACTTTGATATGATGAACTACCACCATATCATTAGAATACCAATATTACTCTTTGTATTGTTTCCATCTAAGTAATTTTTCCTTTTGATAACCACTCACAACTGACAATCTGAGGATTGTTTTCTTTAGTGCCTGAGTAAATGTCAGATGACACTTGGTGAGGATTGCCCGATTGCACCAGTTTACCTCAAACGAGTGGAAACAGTGACGTGGTCACACTGAAGGCAGAGGAGAGAGTCTTGGAAATGGAGACGATATCAGAGCTGTGCAGAGATCTTTTTATCTAGTCTCTTTTTTCCCTCATTGTGTGATTTTGTTTTGAAAACTCTGAAAGTCCAAGTTTAGTCGTAGAAGCTTTTGGCATGACATTACTTGGTAAACAAAATGTTCAGCTTAAAATCTTTTCAGCAAAAACAAATCAAAATGTGTTGACTTTGTTAAAAAAAAAAATTAAAATCCCTTGATTTTACAGTTTTCTTTTTTTTTATTCTATTCTATAGATACCCTGATTTAAAGGCACCAGAAAAGTAAAAGGTTTACGCTGTGTTACAGCTGGAAAACAAGTTCTAAATGTTTCCGATTATCCAAAGTTACCAAATATGTATGGCCAAATTTTGGGGAGAATGTCTAAAATAGGCAACAACATCCACTTTTGTAAATCCAAACCAAGCCCAAATCTGGTTCATGAGGTCTGATTGTTGTCGGTCCTCTTCTTGAGATGAGTACCAGAGTACCGAAAGCTGGGAACATGAATGGCAAACGTATAGGATCCGTTATATGGTGAAGCACCTGTGAAATGGAACGGATTGCAATGTATTTAACTCTCAGCTGCCTTGGCTCGAGTGGTACCTTGGCTCATTATCAAGAGTCTGGTGTATAAGAGATAAACAGAGGATATGAGAGTGTTGACTATACTGAATATCTTCCCTCTTAGCTTTAGTTTTTATTTGTATGGATGTTCTAGTTATCTCATTTGGAGTCATTGAAAGGTTGCAGGTGTAGATGAAGATGTGTTAGGTCATGACAGCTGGAAGAAAGTAATGATCTGTTTGTCGACTTACGGGTTCCTCAGCTAATTTTATCTCTGCTCTGATTAAAGACGTGGAAATGTGATTCTTTATTAATGTAGAAACACATTTCGACACAACAGTTCAGCATAAATGAAGACTGACATTGAAACTGAAGCTTGAGATGCAAACCTCTTCTTGGAGAGAATATGGATTACAATACCGTTTATATTTCACTTTGGCCTCAAGTGTGCATAGATTTTTGATTAGGTTGCTATAAGAAATGGTTCAGGCCATGACAGCAAATATTGGGTTCTTTCTCTTAGAACATTTGAGATTTGTTTGTTTTCATTTTAGCCTGAATTATACAGACACAGATTGACTGGAAAGAGGGAGAGAGCGAGGGGACGAAAGGCAGCGAAGGAACACGGGTTGCATTTAAACCCGGGCAGCTGCAGGAAAAGACTCAGCCTTGGTACGTCGGTCGCCCGCTCCACCTGAGCTACCTGGGCACCAGATCTGTTTGTTTTTTTTAACTCCTGTCGCAATACAATGAGGGGATAACAACCAAAGAGAAAATAAAGCAATGGAAATGTAGCCTTGCATTAGGAACTTATGCAGGAACCATCATATTCAAACATCTGAAACAACCTTGATGGATTCCTCCGCCAAATCTTCACTTTGTGTCTTGGACGCAACACTGACCCCAGTCCATTGGCGGGTCACAGTATTGTTGCATGGTGACAGGGCAATATGTTTCGTTATGTAGGATGCCGTCTCTCAGGGACATTTCCTTTGAATCAAAGACTTGACCACTTGATTAAATTCTCTGATTCAAATCTCGAGGAGTGTCCGTGTTTATTGATCTTTTCCAGCACTTTGCCTTCTGTCGGACATGAATCTCAGACCAGATCAGAATCAAAGATATGCCGACATAGTCAATAGACAAGCCCTTGCTACGGGTCCAAGACGAGGGTGTTGCCGTTTGTTTGTCTTAACTGACATGCTGGAAGGAAATGAAGCGGATCAATACGTCAAGCTAATAATTGTACAAGCTTGTCAAAGTTAAACACTATATAATTCTTCAGCAGTGATGTGAGGTTCATGTTGACTGTTGCTTATTAGCTTATCTCTGCAACTCATTTGAGTTATGTGAAAATATTGCTTTAGTCGTTATTGATTTAAAAAAAAAAAGGGACATAAGTAGCAGCAGTAACAAATTATTTCCTTACATAATTTCCCATAATCTTTTTTTTTTGTTTGTTTGTTTGTTTGTTTTAAAATAAATCATAAGCAATCCGGTGGCTAAACAACAATAGACGATTGTTGTTGCTTTTGCTTCAGTTAATTCCTTTTGGAAAATATCAAAGCTTGAACAAAAGAAATACAGGTTTGTAAGCATTGATGTCGTTTTCTTTGAGGTACATTTACTACGAGGCATAGATATTCTAAAAATATATGTGTTTATATCACGCATGCATGTATGAAGTATGCTGCGCTGACAAGATGTGAAGTGTGGTTTATAATCACATCTCACATGCAGGCGATTGTGATTATGCTAACTAGAAGCGTGTCTGGAAAGCCCAGTCTGTGGTCTTCAGTTCACCCCTGCACTAGGTAAAATCTATCCAGAAGGCATTGTATCCTCTCCTTCTTTCTCCTACTCTACCCATCATCCCGAGGAAAAGAAGAAAGGCGAGAAACGAAAAGGGAAAGAGCCTGGCATGCATAAATGAAAGTTCAACAAGGTTCAATGAAACACTTATACAATTTGCTGCAATATAGTGGGGTTTTATAATCTCATTATCATCTTAGTGCCAGATTTGCCCATGAGGGCCGTTCCGTATTCACTCTTATTAGCTCCTCAGATTTGTCCATTTGTCCTTCTGCTACCCGCCTCGCAGCCAATCACTACGACTGTATCGTTAATAAATACCCCCCTCCTTCTTGTTTTATCTCCTTTTTATTTTTTCTTGCCATACCTCCTCCTGCTTTATTTATGTTTTTCTTTTTTTTGCTTTTGCTGTGGGGCAAAAACCAAGCATTTTATCCAGTACTAGTAACTGTATATATTTCTTTCTGTAGAATAATAATTTCCCTGTAAACATATCTGCATTTACAGCATACAGTCTCTACGTCATTATATGGATATGCTTTGACTCAAATCCATCCTCTTGTGTGACTTAAGCACATACTTTTTCACCAACATAAAGTAGTGAGGTTCAGATCACAGGGAGAATTGTTTGAACATTTGAGAAACAAACTTTACTTCTACATATTTCTTCAAGTTACCGATTGAAATCTGTGTACATTCTGGAATGAATGGCACCAATACAGTTGCAGGGTGCACTGTATCTGTTCACTCTGATAGTGTTTTTAATCATGTTCATGTTCAAGGCCAGGCTCTTTTCTCTCTGAGTACATAGAGTCGGATGGGGGAGCTAACGTCCAGGGTACAGTAGAGCAGGTCACAGTCTGCTTTCAAATCCCCATGCTTCTGAGCTGTTCTCCGTAGTGTCCATCCCTGGTCACTCAGAGGGCATCCCCAGATTAGTGCTTCACGGACATGGATCTCATTTGCCCATATGGCCTCTTCTCATTGACTCGATATAGGCTCTAATCCGCCCAGCCTTTACCCCTGACCTCGACATGTGGCCAACCACTTAGAAAAAAGAACACACAAACAGTGCACAGACCACATTTGACGGCTACAGGATCACGTTGTTTGCAAGATAGTGGCCCGTGTATTCTTGATCATCGGTGGACGTTTTGGGATTCTACAGTGGCTACAAGTTCAGATTGTGGTTTAGTCAAAAAGATGGAATACCTTAATAACATGCTGAGTTATTGTGGCTGTAGACTGGTCTTAGGTGCATTCTCTATTGTGGAATTAATCCAATAAGCCCCAGTGGGGCACGGCAAATCCTAACCACTGCTAGCGTTATAACTCTTAGCAATAATCTCCATCCCATAGTCTCCCAGTATCACCGAGCTCTCATTAACGAGGTATAAGTTGCCACCCAACAAGTGTTACAGGGATGCTATCCATGTGGCAACACTCCTCTGATGATACTTATCATCATTATCGAAATTGACCTTGTCTGTGAGAAGATGAGACGATAACCAAGCCAAATAGGAAAACCTCACACCAAACCTTAATTTGCTCCTCATTGCTGGAGGTTTTTTTAACATTTAATTTCCATTAACTGATGCATGCATTACTTCTGAAATACATAATCCTATTTTAGTCAAGACATTGTAAATGTTTTTGTAGCACATGTAGTATTCACAGCTTATTCCACCAGGTGAACTTGGATGATGGCTCAAAGTAGATTAGAGCTGGGAGAGGTTAATCTATTGAGTAATCATATGAGAGTGTCACCATTAATCCTAATAAGTTCACACTGCCAAAATAAGAAGCTAATTCAATGCTCCACCGCGTTTTTAGACAAGATTAAGAACATGAATGTTACTGTACAATTTACCGTAAAGGACGATGGAAGGAAGACAAAAACACAAATACTGATGGATGTTTTGTTTTTACGCAGTTATTTTTATCAACATGTTCATTTTTATCAACATAAATGAATGTACTGCAAACATTCCAGAACAACACCTGTTGATTTTTAGTTTTGCCCTTCAAACAGGTCGATTGGAGTTATCTTAATTTACCTACAGTTGTGAACAAATTTGTAAATTAATGTGAATACAGATGTGGGAATTATATTGAGTTGCTCCTCGCTTTTAATTTGATTTAATGATTGTGGCTCTAAGAAGTGTGTATTAACTGTAATTGGGTGCATAGTTATTCTAATGATCTTATAATGGGCTCTGTTGGGCTTGTTATACTTTTATTTTATTTATTTTTTTAATGGAGACTGTTATTGTTATGAGTTCATGAGGTCAGTTCATAAGGTTTAGCTGTTAATTAACACACACAAACACACACACTTACTGTATGCCCAACTACTGGATTGAAGAACACATGCTGAGATCCAACAACCGCTAAAGCCAGTCAATTTAATATGTCACTGTGTACACACTGTAAGGTTTTAATATTTATTCTTTGAGTTTAAACCCACCGCTCCTGTTTAGCATAATATATTTTGGCGGTAGTTTTACGCTCTCTTCTGCAAAGTTAGGTTATAATTAAATCCACATTAAAATCATTGTTGTGAAATAAAAAAAGAACAAACATGGAATCTGTGAGAAAGTGTTTGGAATGCACATAATTGCCAAAGAGATGATTATAAAATGAAAGAAAGAAACACCCTTGAAAGTCCTTGAGTCACAATCAGCCTGAAATTATAATGTTTATTTCTCTCTCTTTTTTTGCTAAGAAAAAAAAATTACATCTTATTTATATAATTATGTAAACAAAAGTGATAGTAGATTCCACTATCAGCCAGGTTTTGAGTATGCAGCAGTGACCTTGGATCCTTCCTCATGCTCCATGTTGACAGATAAAAACTTTATTAACCAGCCATCTCCAGGACAGGAGACAAATCACCCATGAAACCGATGTGCGCTAGTATTAGAGAAATGTCGCAATTAGAGGATGATTTTTTTTCTCCCCAGTGAAAGCACCATGGAGTAGAAAGGGGGTAATAAACACAGCTCGTTTGTGGCATAGTAAGCTGCAATTATAAAGTGCTTGGAAGTTGTTGTGCTTATTGTGCCTGGGAGTAATGAGATAGCCTGTGCTGATCCCTCACTGATGCTATGGCTCCTAATCCTCAACCCTCTTTTCCTGCTTGTTTATCCACCAACATCCTCTGACCACTGCTGGCCTGTCACTGCTCTGGGCAGCACCAGGTGACCTTTGACCTGTGTGTTTGCTGACTTCTCAGCTCTAAAATAGGTCTGGCAATGAGTTGAAGCAACAGTGCGACAAATGTGTCAGTGCAGTGTAGTATGTTTTCCTCAGTGTGCAACTAAGTGGGTTTGTTTTACCACCAAACCAATCGCTCTGTGAACAATTGCCTTGATCAGTGAGATTAGTCTCACTTGTTGTGCTCCCCATTTTCGAACGTATTCTGTCTACATCATGAGATTGTGGAGTTTAGCTTTTGTCCGCTGGTGTTGTCACATCATTTCTGTTTACATCTTTTTTAGACACTTTCTGTCCACCCTTTGACATTTGGGTTAATTCCGCCGAGGCCCACTAACTGTGCCATCTGTGACAGGTCATGTTGAGAGATAGGGTTTTGTGTTGTGCGCCTTTATACTTGCGTGTAGATATGTGTGCATGCATTCCTGCCCTCACCTACACTTGTGTGTATATCCTTCCAAGAAAAAGAATGCCGTGTGTACAGGCGTGTTATCTGGGTGACCTAGAGACAGACTGGTTATCACCTCTGTGAGCCTCTCAGGGCTAAACTACAAAGCCAGTGGAAAAACACCACTCCTGCCTTCCCCCCCCTGCCACTGCATCTGCGTGCTGGTCAGCCAGTATGTCCGCCTACCGCAAGGCTCACCTCCTATCTAATCAACATAGACAGGCCACTTGTCTGCATACGCACACACACAGAAACTAAATGTATGCTCACAGATTCAAATGCACACAGACATGCTCAGAGATAGCCCGACACATGTAGACACACTTAGTGATACAGCCCTAAAGACACATGCACACACACACACACACACATATACACCCACTTACTGATAATCACAGACAAACTTACATTGATTTAGGCCTGCTTTGGCTTCCCAGATATGACTAGCTGGCCCAGAGGGCACAGAAGGGAGTCTAAGGCCAAGTGTTAGACATGCAGATCAGGTAGCAGAGGGCGCCACAAGGTTGGACCTCTATGCCTTAGGGCATAGAGGAAACAAATTGGGCCTTCTGACTCTGAGGGAGAGTCGCCTTCCCCACCCTTGAGTCCAAGTCACCTGACCGCTGTGTGGCTCTGGCCCTCCTTCCAACCACCTCCACTCTACCTTGTCCCTTGTTCATACTCTAACAGAATCTCCAGCTACAGGGGAGACAGTTTGAAATGCAAAAGGGTGGGGTCAGTATTCGGAGGCGCTAATTCCAAATCCATCTTTGGCGCCATTTTAATCCCCTTTTGTTTGGCTTATGAAATGCTTTTTTTCTTTCAGAGTGCATGCCAGCCGACCTTCTGATGTTACATAGTGCAGCTCCCCTTTGCCCCCAACCCTGCCCTCTGAACAACATGTGGCCAGATAACAAAACCCTAAACAAAAGAGGTAGATTGCCAGAGCAGAAGAAAGGTGGGGGCCCGAACTTTGTGTCTGCAACACTTCATGAACGCTAAGCGAGGTTGGCACCAGCTGTTGGAGCATAGTCGAGGAGAATCGGGGGGGAAGTGAATTGCGTTTGGCACCAGGCGGCTATCAGGCAGTAATTAGTATAGCTAACATCCCAGATGAAGGAGTCAAGTCTAGGTCAGTGTAAGAAACTTCAAGGTTCTTAGCGGGTAAGGGTTGGAGGCCAAGCCATGCCCCCTCCCCTCCCTGAATTGAAGCTTATGCAGTGCCTGCTCAGATTTTCTGAAATCTTTATTGACCTTTGACCTTGAGGTGTTGCAGCCAGTCACATGTCAGGCTGGCTCCTGTGGACCACGCTGGATGTGTTCATATTAGACGGGCTCAGTAATTTCTACCCAAGACCTGCCCAACCTGACCCAACTCAGAGATTTAGTCTTACACACGATGAGGGTTTTGACATAGATGTTACCTTACAGCTTAAACCCATGCTTGGCATTCCTGCCCTGCTCTGGCCCCAGGATCAACCTTTTCCTGTCACACAGACAACCCCTTGAACCAATCAACAGATAAATGAATGCATGTATGGATGGATGAAAGAGAAATAGATTGTTTTGTACTACAATTCTGGAAATCACATTGTAATCTCTTTCATATATGGCAAGGTTGGTGTGTGTTTTCTGTATGAACTTATGTGTGTGAGGGTCACTGTGCATTTATTCCTGGTTCCTAAAAAACCTCTAATCCTCTAATGCCACCCTAATCTCTTTTAATACATTGAATATTAGTCGACAAATCACATGATAATAAAGTGATATGAAAATGTTTCTTTCGAATGACAGGGTACACCAAGGATTTAGCCTAATTTAAGGATGTAATCTTAGCTGACACTCAGTACTTGTTATGTTGACCATGTCATAAGGTTTATGTCAGATGTTGGCCTCTAACCTTCACACAGCAGGGGCTAAAGGCTCACCAACCATCTAAAATTGCCACTAACCCTTTGGAGACATAAACACAGACTTTAGTTCATCCTCAAATCAAACCTCATACATACCTCTTAATACCATAAGCAATAATGATACATTTGAGCTATACATTAGAATAAGCAATACACATGATTGTATGTTTTATACTTCATAAATTATAATCAGTGATTTCTGTGTGTTCTTATGTATCAAATACTTTACTCTGAATAACTTTAGTCTCTAAGGAGTTAAGATAAACACGGTTCTACTTTAAAAAAAGGTTTGAACTATGTGAACTTTGGTGCATTTCATTTATCCTGTGTGCTATTTGTGCTGCTTTTCATCTCTTGAATCCTGGCCTAGTTTCTGTATCTTGTTTTTGGAAAACATGAGCTAAGCTGTGGTGCACAAACCAGACAGCCATTAGATCACTGCACTGTAGGTCTGACCTCTGACCTGCTAAGCCCAAGCCCTATCCCCCCGGTAAACCTCTCACCCAAGCCCTCCCCCGCCTGCCCGCTCCATGCCTTACCCCATCCCTGTCCCTTCTTGGAAATGATTTTATGGTGTTTGGATCATCCTCCTTGTCTTCCTCCATACTGTAATCCTATTTGCTCTGTCATGTGTTGGTGTTCACAGATGGTGAGTGTGTGTGTATGTGTGTGCATGCGTGCGTGGAGGCGGTATGACACCCAGCACACTCACAGCTGTTTGGACCAGCTCACTGGCCCCATTGTCTCTCCCACACATCCTAGAGAGGGTGGTCCTGCACAGACACACACACAGGGCATTAACCACCCAATCCCCCAGAGGGGTGTTGAAATATAAATGAGATAAATGAAAATATTTTGGGGAACATCACCATCAAAGTTCTAAAGTCCATCCCCCCGTCCTTCACTCTGCTCTCCTTCGGTGATCTTCCTCCGTAGTACCGTCTGCACTTGCCGTAATGAACATGTTAAGCTGGATGACTGAACGAGTGCGAAATGGGGTAGGGGGATGTAGTGAGGGGGAGTTGGGGGGGGGGGGCAGGTGGAGTGGGGTGGGAGGCAGTGAGTTCACACTCATTGTTGAGTCTTGGGCAAAAAGAGAGAGAGAAAGCGCAGCAGGAGGAGAGGTCCTTGGCAGTGCTCCAATACTCGCCGTCTCGGCGTCCACATTTAGTTCCAGCTGAGTGCCCACAGTGGGCATGGCCGCGCTGCCTTCACTGTGACCTCTCAACCGAGGACCACTGCTTGCCTGTTTCCACCAACCCTTTTGATTTATCCCTTTATTCTCTCTCTAACCCCCCTCCCCCCTCCTCCTCCTCCTTTGTATTTTGGAAATGGCTTCATAACAGCCAAAACAGAGATGTTTCGGAATTGATTTGTCAAAGCAATGGGATAGGTTTGTGATACAACCAGTGGTTTTACTCTTGGGGCTTTGTTTTTCTAAAATACAGTGCAACCTATCATTCACCTCTTGATCAAAACAAAAATCTTTAAACAATTTTATCTTTTTCTGATGTTCTAAAAATAAAACTACAAGTGGGATTGTCTCGTTAATTTGTTTCTGTCAAGTATCCGAGCGTTGCGTTCAACAAAAGGAAAGCTTTGTTTGTGCTCTTCATGTGAGCGGTAATTGGGATTGTCCTTGTTAGATACTGTTGAGTGTCATTCGTAGACAAAAGTTAAGTGATGTTTTGAATAAATAATCAATGAGGATACCCTGATTAGTTTGTGGAAAAAGGAGCTCGCAGACACAACTCATTATTTCTGTTGTCACCATTTTATTGTGAAAATCCAGCACTTTATATTTTAAATAAGAAATGGCAATGTATTTATGAGTTTTTATTGATGAGTGTTTTGTTCATCACATTTACATAGACATTTTCAACAGGATGGGATTTTTGCAGTTTTTGAACGGCTTGTGTTTCACAAGGGAAAGGCATTTTATTTTATGAAGAACTACAATCACAGGCCTTGAGGTGGAAGAGCAGGGGTCGCAGGGTTTGTCTTGTTGCTTGACCTCCTTCCCCTACACTTGAGGACTTTCTCTCAAGGTTGCGCCCTTGACACTAACTCAGAGAATGTTAGTGTTGGAGCAATAACACTGTCAAGTGTTGTGGTCTGTTGGGAAGGAAAGGACTTCCAGTGGAGCACTTCTCTTTTTCCTTTTCTTCACCATCCATCTCTTTCCTTTCCATCGTTCTCGGGCATGTATCCAAGTCTCGTGTTTCTCTAACCCTGACCTTCTCTCAGATAAAATTATTATCTGTCATTTCTTGATTTCAGACTTTGAAGTCAAATTTCAGCTAAGGCTCATTCACCACTTCTATTTCCAAGCCAGTAGTGTGTGTGTCTGTTAGTTTTGTTTACCTGATACTGTGTCCTTTTAGAACACAAACAATGTAAAGCTTTGTATGTGATTGCAACATTTGGAGAAAAAGAAAAGACAAAGCAAGTATGTCCTTTACATTTAATAAACGTGTAATGTCATACCTTGTTACCATACCTTGCATAATTCATGCCAGTGCTGCAACTAACACTTATTTTCATATTTTGTATAGTTCTGAATATAAGGGTTTAAGTAATTTTATGTCGGACAACTAATTAATCTACTGCATGCAATTCTGGAAACATTGTCACAAGTGTATATTGTACCAAAGCAATGATAAGTAAATTGGTGAATTAAGGTTTCCTTGTATAATTTCAAAATGTCATTCAAACTAAAATAGTTTTTTGGACCACACAAAATAATACAACTCTAAATACAAATGCTTGTTTTTAGAGGTAAAATCATTGCTTTTTTTCTGCTTCTTTCAAACCAAATCCATCATTTTAATTTCAAAAAGTCTGTTTCTGCTTCTGGATCTCGCCTGTTTATGCTGCTGCACAGACGTTAAAGAAGGTGGGAACCGGGCCAAACCTTGAAGAGTCGATAGCTGTTATACGGACAAATGTTTGCAGACAAGCAGATTTTGGGAGCCCTAATGAATTGCACCTGTATTGATCTCCATGGGAAATGCTTGTATGATACAAGAATAAATTAAAGAGGGAAAAAAACACTGGGTTGTAGGGGACGGAGGAGGTGGAGGTGAGGTTGTTGGCAATGGGGGGGTGGGGGGAGCAGACGTGTTTGTGCAGACTTTGTCAGGATGCAGATAGTTGGATCAAGATTGGGTATTGACGAGATAGGGGGCCGGGTGACTGAGCCACAGAAGCTTGAAATAAACTGTCGGAGGCACACGGCCAGTCATTACAGTGAAGCCGCCTGGCCCTGCTCAACCTTGAGCCAGTCGATAAGCTATTATAACCATGCAAATTGTGGCCAAATCAGAGACCTGACATATTGGTATTATATTCCTGTGCAGCCACCGGGTTATGCATCATTATTGGGAGCCGGCAACAATATGCATTATGCTCCCTTGTTGTTTAGTGTGTAGACTCATGAGGGGAAAACACTGCCACAGACAGAAGGACAATAATGTTGTGTACGTGTGTTTTGGGGGCATTCAATGTTTTTGTGGAGGGCACAAATTGAACACCCCAATAAGTTTTTACATGCCAAGCTCTTGTGGGTTTTTTCACTTTTTTTTTATCAGACCTTTTCCTCTTTATCTGACTCCACCCCCGTTGTTGTCTCCGTTTCTCCTCTTTCAGCAGGACGGCAGGCTGCCAGGTCATTTACTCTCAGTGTCAGTGTGTTGCATTCAGCCGGCCAGAGTTTGGATGATGTAATTTGGACTAAAGGCTGTGTAAACACTGCTGTGACCTTGGTTTTAGATTTGTCAATAGGGCTGGGTTGGAGAACAGAGAAGAGGATTGTGTGGGATTGAGAGCACTGTTCCCTAGCTATGATATCTGGAAGTCTCTAGCTGACTGACTGACATGATAACCTGAGATACCTCGGTCTTACCTCTGACCCAAGTTACACTCCTTTAAGCATCTTTCTGCTCTCTCTCTCTCTCGTTGTCAAAGCTCTCCGCTCACCTCTGCTCCACTTTTTTCCTTTTGATATTTGGTGTACTTGCTTTCTCCTGAACACTCGTTATTCCCCTTTGCTTATGTTCTCTCTCCTCTTCTCTTTTCTCCTCTCCGACCCTGTTCCTTATTTCTTCCATAGCAGTGTCTCTGCCCTTCTCCCTGCAGCTTGTCCACTGTCTGCCCTCATCGTCTCTGCCATGGTGCTTTACTCTGTTTCTTCTGTCATCTGTCCTACGCTGCTCTTCATGAGCTCCAGAGGTCAACACAAGTAAACACTGGCCGACAGCCCAGACAACACAGCTATTGATCTGGTTTGGTTGGAGAGGTGATGGGTCTCCTGGTGGGTCTCGAAGAGGATTATGACCTCCAGGTCTAGACTACACTGTCCTGGGTCCTTCAGTTGGGGGAGGTAAGGAAAAATTAAGTATCGGGCCAACAACAATCAGTCAATCTTGATCCACTGAGAATGCCTTAGGGCTTCCAGGGCTGCAGGTGTACGACTTCAAAATTGCGTCCAGGACAAGATATGATGCACATGTGATATTGAACAGTTTGAGGTGGATAGTTTGACGGACAGCAATGGGCAACAACATTTTTAATATTACATTTTACGTTTGAGCCCCACATCTTTTTATGTAGAGACACTGCCTATCTCTCGTGGTTTTATTCTTATTGTGATAATATTTTTCACAATAAACAAATCAAGAGTTGCAATATCACAGCTGTGGTGGTTCATGAAGCCAGCGCTCCTGCTCCCCTCTTTTCTTTAAGCTTTAACAAGGTCTGTTTATCCCTTGAACCATATCACATACTTTCTCCATCGTGTGCAGTCAAATACTTTAACTTTTTTTATTAGTATTTCACAGCTGCAAGGAAAAGACTTTTCCTGTTCTTTTCTTCATGGTGTTTTTGTTCTATTTATCAAATAAAATCCTCACTGCAGGCAATGGTATTTGTTCGATGTCCGAATCTCTAAGGTTAAAACAACAGTAGGCTAATGAGATTCAATATTGATCTGCTGGGAGGTTTTAAGAGCTATGTGGTTAGTGCCGTGGATCAGTGTGGTAGTGAGATTTCATTGTGTTTGGGTCGTGCTAGTTTGCTGTTCCCTGCCTTTCGCCTCAGTACGACCCTTTGACGCTGCTTCCTGTGACAGGTAGTGTAATACTCAACTGTTGAATTCCAGATCATTTAGAGACTATCTTTCTTGAAACTTTGTCTAGGTGGTAGCTTCTAAAGCAGGGGTGGGGAACCTTTTTCCTATCAAGGGCCATTTAATTTTTTACAACATCCTTCAAGGGCCATATTAATTATTGAATTCATAACCTCTGCAATTTAGTTTTAAGACGCAGCTCATTCATTTCACCTTTCTTTTATGCTGTGCAAAAAGCAACTTTTTTATCCGTGTATCTTTTTGTTTTATCAGAAATCAGAAATCCTTTATTAGTCCCACAACGGGGACATTTACCTTGTTACAGCAAAATAACATATGAAGTAAAAGGCAGTACACAATAATTAAATAAAATAAAAAATAATATAAGTACCAAGTGGTTGATAGAAAATAAAGTGAATATTGCACATGGCAGTGATAACTGCACAGCAGTGGTGCAACAGTCTGTTCTTGGTGTGGTGGTCTACCTGTTTTCATGTTCCGCTCTGCAGAGAGCTGCTTGTTGGGCCAAACTCCAACTTATTATTATTTCATCACCGCAAGCGCGTCCGCACAAACTAGGCACACTACTACTTACACAAATAAATCATGGTTCGTCCATTTCTCCTGGAAAGTGCGACATTCCGCATCCACCTTTCTCTGTTTTACACTCGCCACGCTGCGTTCACTGAAGTCAACGACAGTCTCGTTTAATATTGAAGTTTTTTACATGACATGACCACGTGATGACACGTTCCGCTCGCGTTGTGTTCAAGGACCCTGACCGTGGCCAGGAAAAACAGTCAGTTTATTTATTTTCTAGAGGGCCGGATCAAATGGTCTCGCGGGCCCCACCCCTGTTCTAAACCAACTACCTGGCTGCCTTTGCCCTTCTTTTGCCAGACTGACCTCTCAGTTCAGGAAGTATCAATTCTTCACTGGATTCACTGTAAAATGTGATCCATAGCTTTCACTGTTTTAGCCCTGTACATAAAACTCTCTTGCACACACACACACACACAGCCTTCAAACACCCAAGCACTCAAGGTTGTGAGCAACAGGAGCCAGTGTCACTATGTTTACTGGTATCGTGAAAACCTTCTAGCAGCATTTTGCAAACATTGGGATGTGGTCTTTGAGTCTATGTTCTATGGGACCCGAGCATAAGTCAGATATAAGAGCCACTCAGTGACCATTTGCGATAGAAGCCTATTCAACAGCTCAGGGCGGTGCAGCTGATATTTGAGAATACACAAATTTGTTCCACCAAGTTCTGCATGCAATGGTTCGCAGATGGGCAGTGATTAATCAGAGAGGTAACTGTGAAGTAGTTTGCAATTAGACTGGGAAGCTCTGAGGCATGCTAATTGAATCAGAAAATTAGCGACAGCTCTGTACTGAGCTGTAATAGGCTAGCTTCAGCTTGCAGCAGGTGCTAGCCCACTCAGCTGTGGAACAAGGTATTTAAGTCACATTAGCAGCAGTAAAAATATTCCTTGATATGGAACAGTTAGATCTTCTGCTCGTTTTCACCGCCCATGTCACCAGGAAGAGCCAAACAGCAAGCAAAGTCAGCTCAGCCAGCTTGTGGAAGAAACACAACCTGCCGTGACAAAATTTAGAACGTTTAAAGCTGCATGAAGACTTTCAAATAAAATATTGCAGGAAATGAGCTTGATGGCGATCACATGTAAGACATATGATGTATTCGTGTATTCAAGCAGCGATTGTGTGGAAAGCTATTTTTTTCACACACATTGTAAACATTGGTTTGCTTTTTTAGCTCTCTCAATTATTTCCCTTCTCCTCGTATCTGCTGCTCCTCTTCGTTCTCCTCACCTGCACTTCCTTCATCTGCTACCAACCCCCTCTTCCTCCTTCCTCTAGCCTCCCCAGGGCTCCTGTTTGCTGACATCTCTCTCTGACACAACATGAGAAGTGGTGAGAAATTAAAAATTGATCACTTTTGAGCATGGGGTTTGCCGTCTCTCTCTTTGGTTATGAGAGCGAGAGAGAGAGAGAAAGGGAGTTGCTTTTGTGGGAAGGCTGTGCAAGCAAAAGTTCTTTCAGGGTTTCCGTAGAGTCAGAGTTTGGAAAGAGGGTGAGGGAGCGGGGAAGTGAGGCAGAGAGAGATGTGCAGAAGAGGAGAGAGTGATGTAGAGGTAGAGAATTCCCCAGGCAGACAGTGTTGTGCCTCGTAGTTCTGGCTTTAAAGCATGCTGCGTGCCACACATACAGTAGGAGCAGAGGCCATGACAGAGAGAGAGGGTGTGTGTGTGTGTGTGTGTGTGTGTGTGTGTGTGTGTGTGTGTGTGTGTCAGGCAGACAGCATCCTCTTTTCTGCCTGTTGAGCCCCCCAGTCCTCCTCAACATTCCGATCCTGCCCTGGCTCTGCTAACTCTGATATCTTTATCAGACACACCTGCTTGCAAACACACACACACACACATATTCATCCCAAGCACAAAATGCATATATGCATGCTTAGACAAATTCACAATCACACAAACATACTTACATTCAAGCTAATGCACATGCTGCCTTGTGCAAGTTCATAGACACATTTTGCTGCTTCCATCTCTCCAACACAAACACTCTCACAGACACATAAAGCCTTTACACCTTTCCAGCTGTGTTTGATCATGCTCATAAGGATGATTGTGCCTATTGTATTGATTTGTGTGTTTCTTCCTGTGTTCATATGTTCTGGTGTCTGTGCTTAGCCTGAAATTAGAGAGGATGGAATGAGGTCTTAGGTTGATGAGAAACCATCCGCTATAAACCAATGTCATGCATTGATTTTCCTGGTAATGAGTTCCCAGAATGTAGACACGCACAGATGTGTTGAAACATACACGTATGGTACACACACGATATGTCACAAGCACAAGCTCTCTTCATGGTGACATGCACAAAAGATAGGTCATGAGAACATGCGTCTAAATAGATTCTACAGGTTATAAAAATATGTATGTATATATATAATATAATGTCTTGCAGATAGGGTTATGTTCAACATTTTTCCGCATTTCATCAGATCTAACATTCATAAATTGAGAATTGACATTTAATTACATTTTTATTCGTCTTTATTTTTAAAGAGAGAAAGCCTCTTTTCAGTCATTGTGATCGTTTTAGTTCATATCACCTCTCTAAAAGTGGCAGTTTCAAAGTAGCTAGTGAATTACCCTATGCCTAACCCAGCTATGGCATGTGCCTCGAATTATTGTTAATATTTTCTGAAGTGGTGCATGTGCTTTTTTTGCAAATCGTGCTCTGGCACAAATCTGAACTCTGTACTGTTCACCCCTCTGAAATTAGTCGGGAGAGCCTCGCTTTCCTAAAGACTCTTTCTTTATCTCTCTCTCTCTTCCCCTGCTTCTTTCTCTCCCCTGCTGAGAGGATAAGGGCACTCCCACTCTTAGTCAACTGTAGGGCATTTACACTGAGGTAACTGTAAGGTTAGCTTGATCAGCTTTTAGTTTGGAAACTCTGGCACCTGCGGTGAAACAGGCCCTCAGGCACTTTGGCTTACTACACCGAAACTTTTACTTTCAGTGTTTACTTCAACTACCCGGTCATTCTACATGTGACTGTGCAATCGTTCTTTTTTTTTTTTTTATCAATTATACAACTGAAAAGTGTGTCGCATCATGTGGTTTGTCCGAATGGATTCATTTTTATTCCTCACTTTGATGCTCTGAAGATAAATTCCCTGTGACATAGGTCATGTGGATCTTTAGGAATCTAATCAAATCGCACTATTCCAGCAATCTTTATATTTTAGAATGAAGAGATATTCCTCCGAGCATGTCCCCTCCTTGTGTCAGCTCCGCTCCCGACAGCATATTTCAACACCAGCTTGTTAAACAATTTCAAATCTCTACGCCAACTCTAGCCTATTCATACAGTTATTCCCCCCCAACCCCCCAAAGCCCTCCCTCCCTCCATCCTTCCATCCCTCCCTCTGTCCCTCCTGTGATCCCATTTCACAGTGGAACCATCAGGAGCTTATCCCGATCTCAGCCTTGGGCGGGGGCCCAAAGCAGTGCATGGCCCGCCTGAACTCAGCTGTGAACTCTCAACCTTTCCCTCGGCCCCCTTTCCTCACTAGTTTACTGGCTCCCCCTTTACCCGGACTCCATCTCTGCCTATTTTTGGAGGGTTTTGCATGAGGGCCTCGATATACAGTGGACGCTCTTATGCACAGTTTACAGGACACGTCTAAACACACTCAGGGTGTCGAGTAGAGCTCAACAATAACATAAACTGTCTGCTATTATCCAGACAGCAGCCAGCTCACCAACCAGCAACCCGCCTAGGCAGCCAGCCAGTCGGCTAGCTCGTCAAAAGTGCTGCACGCTGTCCGTCAAACAACTGTCATGGTAGTCACATAACCCATCAGCCACCCCAGCCATCATGATTGTTTCAAAGCTCTGAAATTGTGTCCCCTAAGCAGAAAAGGCGATTGGGTTAATTTCCCTTTTTTCCCTTTCTTTTTTAAAAACCACTAAGCACGTCAACTGGCACTGGCTGGTGGCTAATGATGGAAGTCATAGCCAAAAAACTGTAAGTCTCTGTTTTAGTCATCACAGAAACAAACCAGCAGCTTGACAAGACCTTTGCTTTCCATGTTGCCCTCGGCTTACTTTCTCTCTATCCCTCACAACCCCTTCCAGCCAGTGTATTTCCTCTGAATCAGGAGTTACAATAATGAGATTGGGGTTTTAAACAACTGAGCTCAGTCCATAGTAGCGTGTGCCATTGGTTATGCTATTCTGGCCTTAATTCCCTGCTATTCTTTTGCTATTTTTTGCTGACCTTCAGTGTTCATGACATGGTCAGCATAAAGCCGCTGGTCCAAGTAGGTACAGTGAAAAGGACTGAACTCTTATGAGCTTCCATTTTGAAGAGGATGTAAATTGCTTTAGTAAATAATAATTTACAACACTTGAAGTTTACATGTTCAGTATATTGGTCATGTGCGGTGTATTTGTTTTCTTGATATACATGTATGATGGGGTCAGACCGGATCCCCAACTTCAGATGAGCACAGATACTGAAAAGATTTCCTCTGTGGAGTTATGCTGGCACATAGATGATTGCCATGGTGTCCACAGTAGGTAGTACTGATGATGTTGGGCATGCTGCGCACTGTGCACAGGTAATGTTAGATAACATGCCTGACCCTGTCTGGGAGCAGCGTGCATCCAAGGTGCTGACAGGACTGAGATGCTCCATGGCTGTAAACGCATACCTTTGCCCGTGTCGCTGAATGTCAACCCAGCACAGGGATCTAGAGCTAAAAGTGTCATCATATCAGCTCTCAACTGTGTTCACAGAGAGAGGGAAGAAGAGAAAGAGAGATAGGAAGGTAGGAGGGGTCTTCTCCGTGGGAAAGAACTGGCAAGGGTTTATGACACTCTGTTGGCTTCTCATATTTTGCTCTGAAGAGATTTGACCGTTTGTGCATGTAAGCCCGCACTTGTGTATCTGTCTCTGCTGGTATATGACTTTATCTGCGTGTGCGTGTGCGTGCGTGTGTGTGCGTGTGCGTGCGTGTGCGTGTGTGTGTGATCTCGGTGACACACATCCCCTTTATAAGAGGCACATCACACTTCAGCTGACCCTGTTGGATGGCGATGGCCCTTTTAACTACAGCACCCTGATGCAATCCGCTGTAAATACATTAAACCAAGCTGCAAAGGAGGAAGCTGCTTATCCATCCTCTCAAACTCTTTTTCCAGCTTTTTTTTTTTTTTTACCTCTCTTGCACTTGCTCTTATCTTTATCTCTTTCTTCATCTCTTTTGGTCCTCTCTTCTCATTTCCCTCTTCTTTCACTACCTCTATCTGAAAGCACTGCATACAGACACTAACTAGTATCTAAGCTTCTCTGACTTTAAACTCCGCCAATCTGGTTTAACCCCTTTTCTTAGTTTTACTGCATGCCACCTTTGCCACCAACCCAACCTCGTCTCCCGTCACCCCTTGCTGGCCATAAGTCTCAACCCAAACCTGCAGGTCACAGGGAGTGCCAAAGGTGAGATGAGTGACGTGGCACTCTGGCTGACCCCTGGTAGCTTGGCAGGGCTGCCTCCCTAATGAGATTAGCTGGGTAATGCCGACTCTGTGTCTGTTTCTCCTGCCGCCCAGCCCGGCCCACCCTGGGGCTTTTTATTTAGCCAGCAGCAGGACAGGGTGTGCCAGCATTCGCAGGTCGAGGGCAGGACAGGACCCACAAGACCACTGCCCTCCCTTGTCCTTTTCCCCCCACCCCATTTATCTGGACTGCCCAGCCACCATTCTGCCGTTGCATTGTTTGTGTCTCTTGTTTTGGCTGTGCATCACATTCTCTCAATACATCTCTGCCCGTCCAACTCTGTCTCTTTGACTTAGCGTGTCTCACTCATTTTCTGTCTGTCTGCCTCTCTGTCCTGCTCCATCATTCTCTTCTCTCTCATCATTGTCCATTTCAGCACACAGGTAAAAGTTCCCTTTAATGGCTGGACTGAACAATACTGGGCAATGATCAAACAATGCCCTGATCCATTGGAACACACACACACACACACACACACACTCTGCCCTGAGCCAGGCGACCAAGCAAGAAACCCGTGAACCTCGGCTCCCATGCGTATGTGTGACTGGCTTTGATGATTGCTCATAGCAGCGGAAAGTGCAAAGCTGCTCACTGTACCGCCCTGTGAAGACATACAGACTTAGACAGTATTACCAAAGCTGTAGCCACCAGCCTGGAAATAGTTAGGTGGCCAGACAACTAGTTAGAGCACACAAATATAACATTTGCAGCAATTTTCCTTCAGAACATGATGCTAAATTAGCTTTTCTCAGTATTACTGTAACCCCCTTTGGGCTCTTCATCCTCTTTTGTCCCTTTGTTTAGGTGGCTCTGAGAGATGTTATTAGTACCCTTATTAGCAGTGAGCGAGTTTAAGTGGCAATTAAACGCCTACAACTTTGTCACCGTGACAGAGTGTTTTTATGAGAGGGTCCTCGACAGACAGGGGGCCTCCCGTGGCACAGGTGTGCCCCTCTCAGCTCTAGGGTCACTTTCATCCTGGAGTGTGTGACAGCTCCTGTGAGTCTGACAGTGCTGTGCAGCCCAGTCCAGGTGTTCTTACTTTCTGAATGTGATCGTGTCAGTGTATGTGTGCACCAACACCTGCTTGTCTGTGGCCCAGGGGCACAGACTGGTTCAAGTTCCACTGAATCAAACATCCTGTACCAATCGCTCAATAGACATGTGTGTGCGGACATGCATGTGTGTGTGAATGTATGTTTGCCTGCATATGCCTGGCAACAGTGTGTGTAGCCAACATACTAATACGTTATGCCCTCTGTACTCATCGTTTACACTGAGGGATTGTGTTACCTAGACGTGTCAAAGTCTGCTTTTGTGCCGACAGACAGTCAGCTTGCTCTTCACCTTGTGATTGCTCTTGATCACACTGGCATCAAATTCTGACATTTTGTGTCCCAGCTCATCTCTGGCCACGTGAGAACACCACGGACAAATGTGTCATCCTCAGCCAAGAGCAATATTTAGAGAGGTGAATTAGCTTTAACCCGAATCCCATTCTTTGTGTTCCAGTTTAACACCTCTCTCTTTCACATAGACTTGCCAGAATGCACGCTGAAAAGACCTCACTCTCTCTCCTCTCTCTTTATCTATCACTTCAGCACAGACAAGTCACAAAATGCACGCTGAAAAGAACCGAGATACACACACATGCGCATGTGCACGCACCAACACACACAACCTGTCCCCCACCCCCATATCACATTGCTGATATGAACCTTTAGAAAAGAGAAAAGAAATCCTGTTGAATGAAATGAAATTGTGAGGTGGATTTAGAGGCCTCCATGTTAATCTCCAAAGAGCACTGCAAACATAATAGCCATGCAGTTGGATGTACAAGAAACTTAATTAACCAGGGACCTTGTCCATAGATGGCAGGTCAAGGGAATCTCACCCACACAGCACCTCATTTTTTTCTAGTCAAGGCATTGCTCTGCATTTCTACAAACTGAAGATCTTCCTCAACCTTTAAAAATGTTTACATATTTATAAATCCCTTGAATACATACAGTATTTCCTCTGTATATGTATGTATTGGCATTAATTATGTGCAAGCTGTGTTCCCATCTGCAGCTTTCACTTAGGAGTTACACATTTCCAAGTGATGACATGCTTGCGTACAGGGAGATATGGGTAATAAGGGTTTTAATACACTACTGTGTGTGTGTGTGTGTGTGTGTGTGTGTGTGTGTGTGTGTGTGTGTGTGTGTGTGTGTGTGTGTGTGTGTGTGTTGTGTGTGTGTGTTGTGTGTGTGTGTGTGTGTAATACAACTGTTATTTTAATCAAGAAGAAAAAAAAAGAAAAGATATGTGCATAGAATTAACACAAGAATCCCAAAAGGAAATGATTTAAAGTTATTGGTTCTGTTTTGGTTTCCATTTTGTTGAGCTCAGTTGCAAAATTGTACACTGTCTTTAGTGCTCCCTGTGATATCAATAAAAGAAAGCCTCATGAGTTTATGAGACACGTTTTGTGAATGAGAGCCTTCTTGGTAATGCACATATGCACATCAGCAGTGCATGCCTTGTTGCTTGAGTATGTGGTTAGATTATCCTTTTTTTTTTACCACAGAGTGTGTGACACAGGGCGTGGTGCCCAGTTTAGAGTAGTTGGTGTGCCCCAACAGGGACACCGGAGCAGTACAGCTCCTAGCCATACGGCCATGACCCCTGGTTGGTTGGTTGGCTGGCCGTTCACTTGGACTGCAGCACACACACAACAGCCACCTCCCTGGAAACTGAAGACTGAGTCTTTGTTCAGTATACTTGCAGAAAGGGGTTTGTTAAGTCTTGTAGCTCCGGTACTTTACTGTGCTCCAGGACCCACACACTATTTCATTAGAACTAAAGGAACCCCAAAGAGTGTCATATTTAAAGATGCCTAAAAAAAGAAAAGAGCTACAACGTTGACGATAGAGCATTGCAACCAGACTTTGAATAACTTCCATTCAGATCTCAATTAATACTGAATTTGAATGTGAATTCTCTTTGTATTTCTTTTTCTTTCGCAAAATGTCCAGGATTTGCACTTCTAGACTAGATCAGCCAAGAAGAATACAAGAAAGCAGTAAAGTAAACAGGAAAAATGAGTAATTTTGAGTGTGAGTGTTGGTGGGGCTAGAGAGTGAGAGAGAGTGCATCTGAGGTGGAAAGTGTCAGAGGGATAGAGTCAGATAAACAGATTTAGGAAGTAAGAGAGGGAGAAGAGGATAAAGCAATCAGAGATGGGAGGAAAGAAATAAGGGCATGAACATCTTGTAGAGAAAGAGAGAAAAGAGCAGCCAGAGAGAGAGGAAGATAGAGAGAGGATCCCTCTGGATGTGGAGATTGTAACATCACACTGTAGGATCCCTTATGGGACAGCCGCAGATGGAGCACACTCCCTGCTGCATGCAGGAAGACGAAGCTTTGCCAGCATGGAAAACATACAAGAGAAGAACTAGAGACGAGCGGAGCAGAGAAAAACGCAGTTCCCCCCAGAGACGGAAGATTTTTTTCTGCTAGCACAAACACTATGTAGGCAAATAGCTGAGAAAGAAGAGGGGAGGAGATGGTAGAGAATAAGTAAAAAGAGGGATGCTGGAGGAGGGGTGAAGGGAGCGGTATGATGCACAGTGGAAATGGTGGGAAAATAGAGGACAAGGGTTCAGAGATGAAGAAAGGAAGAGGGGTAATACAGAAGTCAGATAAATGTATTTATAACATGATGGTGTAATGAGAATAGACCAGAGTACATGTGTACATCAGTACAATTAGTTTACATGTCACTCACCACAGTCTATGCCTTCATTTGTTGAATGTTTGACGCTTTGTGCAATCAGTGCACTGATGACCACGGTGAACGCTGTTGAAACTCATTCAGCCTTTAGCATAGGTATGATGTTCAATACGATATCTGTAAATACCTGTAATGTATGTGTGCTCTGCGGGGTAAGTGTGGAGGGGGCAGATGAAAAGTGCCATTAAACCGGAGTAACCTAAGTGGTGTATTAGTGCAACTCAGTCAGAGCCGTGGGGTCATCATAGGTCAGAGTGTGCTGCTGTGAAATGGGACATTACCGCTCACCAATACAGCAATAAATACAGAAAGAAACTTTAACTGCTGTAAAATATGAGGCAGCGCTCTCTTTTCGCAGCATATAGGGTGTGCAGGACCGAGGGTGTGTGCACACACACGCAAGAACGCATGTGCTTAAGTGTGTGTCTAGGGCTGCGGTTTTGCTTGAGGGAGGGAAGAGGATGGGGTTAGGGAGGGGTTTAATATGCTACTTTAGCCCTCGGGGGCCTGTACAGTTGAAAGTCGGTGCATGAGGCGTGCAGAATCACACGAGCCTGCATTACAGAGGGACTAGGGGGGGTGATGGTGGATTGGACGGGTGGGGGGGACTGCTATAAAAAGTGAAATCATATCACTTAGCAGCTGAGTGCAGATAAAGCTGTGTTTGAACTGGGAGGCATAAATTATACATTGTAAACAGAGCGTTGGGAGACTACGGCTCGTTTAAATTATGACAGAGGGTAGTTTTTCTTCTCTCCTTTATTCCTTTTTTTTTTTCTCGTGCCTCTCCCTTTCCCTTTTCTCCATCACCTGCCTCAACAGGCAGACACCTCCACACAAACATATACTCAATCACGTTCTGTAATCGTTTACTGTTTGAAGGCTGAGGATAAGCCATTTTTGCCTAATGTGTCTGTTATCTCTTTTAAATGTTTTAATTTGCTACTTGGTTATGGCTTCCCATTGTTGCAATGGACTGACACCTCCTCTCGCCGCCCCTTCTCTAAGCCCTCTCCCACAGTGTTATTGAGAAGTGGCGTTCCACACACGTCATGGATGGAGGACAAAACTGGATGAGAGGGCTGGCAGGGCTCTACATGATTTGATCAATGTTCCCCTCCTGCATAGTTCAAGTTGGGCTGCTGTGTTGTTTTTTAAAGGTGCCTTCGTCCCTCCCGACAAGTGCGAGGTTATTGATCAGTTTATTCTATTTGCCGTTGACCGCTCGGCACCGTCTCTGTGCTCACAAGTCAATAGTGGAGGATTGAGTGGGTGAGTGCCTCCCCTGACCTCCCCTCTCTCAATCTCTGACTCGTCTCGTCCACCCCACCACACACATACACACACACACGTATATGAGAACACACACACAATGCACAAAATGAATGACTCTCTCTGCCCGTTGTACCCACACCTCTGATCCCGGCTACAATTTTGATTAGTCTTGAAGGGCTGCAAGGTCACGGCAGGACTGTGTGTGTATCTGGTGTTAGCTGATGCTGTCAGATAAAGGTCTTAAGCTCTGGGTGCTCCTTTTTGTTCTGTGTGTGTCTGTGTACACAATTGTTTCTGCCAGTGTCGGTGTATATTGTGTCTCTTCCAGAGGTTATCGTGGCCACTCCGATACAGGGATCAGCGACTTCGCCCTGTTTGGCAGACGCTGCTCAACTTGCGTTGCCTATGTGTGCGTTTGTGCATACATGTTGTTCTTATACTGACTAGGAAGGTCTTCCAGAGCAAGGACTGTTGGGCCGTGTTCAGAGCAACAACCATGATATAGTCTGGGTGATTGTTACAGGTACAAGTGCACATACTGTATAAAATACAAACCAGGAAGACCAGTATAAAGGTGTATCGGACACAAAGACAATGCAAAGTGGTTTATGGTCCTTTGAGGCAGATTTCTCAACTTAAATCTATCATTGGTTGCAAAAATGTGCTCCAGTAAAATGAGCACAGCACTTTACAGCACAAGCTATCTGGAATATGCGATTGCAGATATGTGGTTGGTCAAACCTTTGCCAGATGACCCTGCTGGAGTTCCCTGAGAAGACACAAGCGCAGTGATGTGATGTCGTTGAAATATATCCGAACGCTGTAATATTTGAAGCAGTGCTATTATCACTCTGAATGCATCCTTGGAGGTTTATGGGTAAGGTTTCTTATCAAAGTTGTTGTTTTGGAATAAAAAAAAATGTAAGTAAGGATTCTAGTCTATTCTTAAGTTAATGGAACGTCTTAATGCGTCTAGCAATTCTAGTGTATATGCGTGCGTCTCAATGCCTTTGCAATTGTGCTTAACTGGGAAAGTTTTTAAAAAAATGTCCTTTATTTTTGGGATATGAATTAGCATAACTCATTTTCTCTCTCTGCTCATCAGCGCTGTTTCATTTCAGGACTTAGTTCATTTATGAAGACCAGACTGGGGGCTACAACCCCTTGCCTCTCCGTGGAGCGAGAGAAGATAATTATTCTCTTTCTGACTCACACATTTCGATAAAAAATGCATACAGCTGGGACTGGAAGCAGCTTATCAAAAGGTTAACTCTTCCCCACAGTTGTCTGTGCCTCCAAAGGGGAGCATTTCTGACAACAGCGGCAGCGTCGGGCCACTTTGTGTTTTCCTGCTGTTTTGTTTGGGTGTTTTCAACATTGTTGTGACCCGCCGCTGGCCCGACGCTTTGTTTTCCCGAAGTTAACTTTCAATCAAGAGACAAGCCAGCTGTTGTTTGTGTTGCGCTCTGTACATCATTTCTTAAGCAGCCATCTGAGTGCAGATTCCCAGAAAAATGATTCTAACATGAATATATATATATATATAAATACAGCATACAGTTATTTTGAAGAATCAACTTTCAGTTTACAATTAAACACTAAAGTTACATGCAAACAAACATGCAAAGCAGTTTAATAATAATCTCTGTCAACAATCATTAAGTCTTTTTTTCTGCCGAACGTATACAATGTGCCGTATTCAGTATGCTCGTCATTGTGCTTGATAGCTTTTTAGATCATCTCATTAAGATTCAAAAATCTCTTGCCTTTTTCACCTTCACGTACACTGTATTCCCACATACACTACTGTCACTCATTCATACACACGCAGAGTTAACACACACACACTTGAGGCCTTCTGTGGAAGGAACGGTGCCTGGGAAAGTGATAGCAAGAGAAAAGAAGCTCTGGAGAGTGAGTTATCTCTTTAGATGTCATTGAGGGGCGCCTCTTTTCTCTCCCTCTCCTTCTCTCTATCATTTTCCTCTTTCTTCCGCTCTCTCTGTCTCCCTCTCTCTTGTTCCCACTTGCTCTCTCAAATCATGCTCGCCTCCAGTGGTATTCAGACAGTCCAAGGACAAAGTAGAGATATGCTGGGAGCAATGGACTGTCCGTCAGTGTTTGTGTGCGTGCGTGAGTGTGTCAGAGAAAGAGGGGTTGATGTTAAGTCTTTGAAGCTGTTCTCCCCTTGTCCTGATAGATCGGAGTCTCGTCCCTCTCCGTTTAACCCCCTGATGCTACATCACGCACTCGCACACAAACAAAACACACTTTTCAGGCTGCTGAGGACACGCGTAACAACACAATGCACAGCTTGCCATTGTCGAGGTCTCGCCCTTGTGTTAAAGGACTGTTACGTTTACTTCATTTGATATTTATTGGCTTGTCAAGGTGACTGTAATGATATTAAATGGTCCATTTCCATAAAGAAGTAAGATATGTGTGTGGTTTTTTGATTATTCACGCGTGTGAGGCTTGTATTTGCAGCACCATGCCAGGGGTCTCTATATTATTAAGTCATGTAGTGTGTCAATGTGGCCTTGGCTTGTCCGACTTAACCAGACTGAAGTAGATGGCCCCAGGGTCTGTGACCCTGAGAGAGGCACACACACACACACACACTTGAAATCCATCCCGGAGACAGACTTCTCCCTCTCTGTGTGTGTGACGTGCCTGCTGCGGTCTCTCAGACAAACAGGGGAAATCCTCCTTGTCTTGCCTTGTCCATCACAGGCCATCTCACTGTCCCAGCACACGTGGGCCCCTGCCAAACCCTCCCCCAGCCAGGCTCCAAACCCAAGAGGTTTAACCAACACACATGCACACACACATATCCACATACACAGGCCCCTTGGCTCCAGCCAGGTTCCCCTGACGCAGGGACACACGCAGGCAGGAAGTTTGAGCAGAGGTTTGTGTCAATTTGCTTCTCTTAGAACACTTCAGGTCTGACCCTCTCTTGACCAGGCGGCTTCCTCCTCCTCCATCTCTCCGTAAACAACCACATCCCCACGACTGAAGGCGTGCCGGCTCGCCAAGTCTAATAACATCACTCATGTTTTGATGTGAGGCGGGACATCTACGTAAGTTAGGGAGGCTGACTAATGTAGATATGTTTGTGTTATGGTTGTGTGTAGCAGAAGAAACCTTGTGAGTGCGTGTGTGTGTTTCCTTCTGGGTTTTCTCTGATTGCAGGATGGCAGGTCTTCGTCATGCAGGAAACCATGTTAACCTGTCACCTTAGCAGTCTTCTCCTCCCACTATTTATCCATTGTGTGTCCGTAAAACACACACTCGCCCATGCACGTGCGTGCACACACTCACTTCACGCACGCACACACACACACCAAAAGAGGGGTTGTCCACTGATCTTGTTGAGTGTGTGTCAACTCCATTAGCACATTCTCAGATAGGGCCAGAGCCCTCTTATCTGTGGCGAGCCATTAATTACACTTTGTTCCCTTAAGTGATCTATTTCAGACCTGCCCCGCCCTCAACACCCACTCTGTGCTATCTCCACCCCTGGCCTGCTCCTCCCCCACCTGACCTCCTCTCCTCTCTTCTTCTCCTCTCCTCTCCTCTCCTCTCCTCCTCCTTTCATCTCACCAACACACACACACACACACACTATCTCCCCCTCTCTGTGTGTGTTACAATGCATGGGATCACAAGGTCATGTGACAAGTAGCTCTACACATGCATAGCAGATGTATGTATGTGCGTCTATTCAAGACAAAAACAAGTAATATGAGGCTCTTGCAGAGCACCTGGATTAAGATGTTAATGTTCCATTGCTATGGACTCAAACTGTGGAAATCCTACAGTCTAGTTAATACAACATGTTCAACAACAACAACACCATTGCCTGTTTGTAAGTGCGTCACCATGATTATTGCATAGAATATCAATCATTTGCCTCCCCTGCACAGCTCTTTTTTTAGCTTGTTGTGTGAAAGAGGTCTTTGGATGAAGAGCTAGTCATGACTTTAGCTCTTTAATTCTGACTGGTTCTGTTTTTTCAAGCTGTCGTGTTGTCAATGTCAAATGTCTCTTCACTTTTAAGATGGTTTCATGTTTTTTTTTTATATATATATATATATATATATATATATATATATATATATATATATATATATATAAATATATATATATAAAGCAGCGTACTGTAGAACAGTGCCAAAGACAAAATTCCCCTCAGGGACAATATATTTGATCTATCTATCTATGACTACTGTTGCTATAAGGTTATCAACTCTGCTTCATGCTTTTTTTTATCATCAAACATAAGCCCTAGCATTGTGAAGAACATGCAACATTATTTGTCATTGTAAGCAATGACAGCAGTAAGTGTAATGCTGTATAAACAGCAGAGGACACAGACGTATGTGTTATTAAGTATTAAGAAGAAGAAAAGGGGGGGGGGGGGGTGTCATATAAAAAAGTTTGCCAGATGCTAAACATTCCCTCACCATGCTGCCAGTTTATAATGCCTTGAGATACTTTGCAGTTAAACCTTACATTTGACAAAGCATGTGCCAGTGGTGTTAATAGCGCTGCTCTATTCTTCTATAGAGCTTATACAACCTGGTTAGTGAAGGAGGTCTGTATGTAAGGTGTGTGTGATCACCATGGATGGATGGGGGTTCTCGCACTCAAAGCTGTCTATTCTGTGACCATTGATTCTGAATGTGGCCCGTCTTTCTTACAGGTGCAAGGGGGCCTCTCTTACGCCTCTCCTCCTCCACCTCTTTTGTGACTGAGTGATGTGTGTATGTCTGATATTGTAGAAGTGTGTGTGTGTGTGTGTGTGTGTGCGTGCTCTGTCTCCACCAGTGTATTTGGCAAGGTTGTCTGTGCTGACCCTTGCCCAGGGTTGTGTGTGTGTGTGTGTGTGCTTGTGCTTATGTAGAGTGCATGTATACGCATGCATGCAGTGCCTCCACTAATGCACAGTCTTTGTGGGGGCCTCTCTTTTCAGCCGTGCTGCTTTTGAGACACATTGTGCCTGGGCATAGAAACAGAAGCTCTCCATTGCCCCTCAATAGGCCAAAAACAAAACCGTGTCAGGCGAGCTAGCAGCCCCTGAGTGTTTGCCATTTAAGTCCCGACCAATGGTGGTGCAGATGGAACAAAGGGCCTGGACAGGGAAGGAGGCCTACACTGTTTACAGTGCTAATGTCTGGGTGGCACTCCCAACAAGGCCCCTTCATACACATACATGTGTACGCACACTCAGTCACTCAATCTCTCTATTTCAATGTCTCTCTCTGTCACATACTTACACTGAATCAACAGGTACATGCGCAGAACTTGGGCATGTTTAAAACAAAAAACTGTCGGTAAATCTTGGACGTGCCGGAGTAAACATTTTCCCTAAATAATGGGAGTCACTAGAAGCAAGTGAAAATGGTTTAAAAGGATAGGAATAGCAGAGTGTGTGCTTTGTGTGCATCCTATTGTTTTCCAAAGCTGCCATGAAATGTTTCCATTAGAAAGACATTCTCACATGTGTGTGTTACTTGGTGTAGTCAGGTAGATGTGTTAGTTATCAAACAGTATGCTCAGACTATAATTACAAATTCTCATGTTGACATTACCTCTTTACCCATTATTCTTTGATTTTTTTTGAGCAATATCTAAAATAATAATCCGCAATGTCGTGTCTTCATGAGGAAAATAAGATTTGATGTGTTTTTGAGTTTAATTAAAACTACTACTATACTATTACTATAGAGACAAATTATTAGCAACTTGTGTTTCATATGCTATATACTGTACATGCAGTGCTTACTTGAATATTACATTTTAATGCGTGATTGCAATTTGTAAATGAGTCCCTATTTAATGTCATTAATATTCCAATGTAAAAAGTAAATGAGAAAACTAAACTGTCTTTCTCTTGTTCCAAAGTGTTTCATCCTATTTCAGTAGAGCAGAGTAAAGCAACTAACATTGAGAGGTGCTGTCAGAGGCGAGGGCATGTTTGGGCTTTCGATTTTTACTGAAGAAGAGTGGGAAGAGTCTGACACTGGTATCAAATACCTTGCGCTGTCCTTGGACCAGGGTTATCTTGTAAATACTGCGCTCCAAGTCTATAAAAGCGAGGGTCCTTTATGACGGCCAAGGCCACTCATTCATGTTAAAATAAAAAAGCACTCAGTGCAGTCTGGGTATGGAGGCGGCAAGTGGGGAAGGATAGATGAAGGGAGGGAACTGAAGGAGAAAGAAGTAGAAAGAGTCCTTGTTGTCACAAGTTTTACTCTTCCTGGAATTATAATATGGAATATAAAATAGCTTACATTGGATGATGATTTCAACAAGTTAATGTGATGTTCTCCTCTCTATGGGCTTTCACTCGATTCTGTTTCTCCATATCTCTCTTCTGTTTGTATTTTATTCTAAGTAAATACAGAGGCCCCTCAGCGGCCCCTGTAGCTAGTGATTCAGGTTCCTCATCTCTGGATGCGTAATGAGTTCTGCCTTGTTTTTGTCTAACAACAACCCACAATAATAAGCAAAGCAATTAAAAGCAGTACGAGGGAGATGGGGGGGGGGGGGGGGGGGGGGGGGAGGGAGGGACCAGACCCCGTTTACCGATGAGCATTAAAAGTGAATTGCATTCAAGAAGCAGCAGTGGTATTACTGGTCTGATGAAATGAGCTCAGTTTTAGTCATTTTTCTGTTTAATTTTTTTCCTTTTGATTGCCCCTGTAGACGTGTGAAGGCTTAGTACCATGTTGATTTTATTAAAAAATGAAGACACACAGTATAGCATAAACAAAGCTGTCTGTGGGTTTGACGTAGATGTCTTCACCCTGAGTGGAAACTGAGGGGTGGTGGGGAGGTGGGGGTAAATTTAGATTTAATTATCTTTTTGACGGAGGACAACATCTCCATGTTTTGTTACAGAGGACGGAGTTGCTCTTGCAGAGTGGCTGACCGGCTGTCACCTGCCTGGGTTCTCTTTGACCTCGTCTCCAGTGGCAACATGTCTTGCCCCCTTCGACAGACAGCCTTGTGGGACAAAATGACATTCTTGACCTTTACGCATGTCGGCAAGCAAGATCACAACACGCATAACTGACTGTACGCGCGTCTCTTATGGACAAACACACACACACACAGTATCTGTACACACACAGTGCACATACTATCACACACACCACAGAAGATCCTCTAATATCAGAGAGCGTCAGGAGCGGAAATCCGATCGTCTGACAACCTGGATACAGATAGCGATTCTCCACCGCTGATCCATGCTACAGATAGTTTCCACAAACAGCAGCCCGGCTAAGGTTACAGCCAGCGAGGGCCCGCAACGTAACGCACCGCTCTGCCTCACGTCGAGATAAAACAAAAGCTTAGGTTACCGTTGAAAGGAAATCGATAAGAAAATACACTGTTTTGATTTTTGATGAAAACTTTGACAAGAGGAAATTAGAAAATGTTTGCTTCTGCATGCAATAATATATTGTGCATCAGTCCTGTTAGGTATTCGGTCATTTTAGCTTCATGATAATATCATTGTTCATCTCCTTTTTTTTTTTTAATTGAAGCTCATTAAATGTTTAACCCAAATGTCAGTATATTTGATTAAGCACTCATAATTGTTTAAGGAAATTCAATTCACACAAAGAAAAGTATCATCACTTTACATTTCCCTTGCCTCAAAGTCCTCTTAATAATTTGAATATGTATTTATATTATAAATGAAGTAAAGAGATATGGCCCCCTTCACATCAATGTAATTACGAATCACAAAAAAAGTTTGATTCAAATAAAATAGGCCATTTGTACACAAGCAATTAACTGGTGCGGCTTTAAATAATGTAGCCCAGATGGAACCTAATTATAGTCGGCATGCTTTGATTCTGGCTTTCTGTCGGAGTATCACTCGGGGCGTCACTTTGGCTTTTCAGTCACCTAGCGTTTGTTTTGAAATTTGTGACAATCAGAGCCGATTACCATTTGTAACAGCATGCAGCGTTTGGTACGGAGGGAAGAAAGCATGGCCCATAGCTATGGAGGAGTTTCCTTGTTTCCTTTTTAACAGCTCAAAACTCTCCTCCCCTGTTCCCTTACCTCACTGCACACAAACGATAACAACTGTGTGTGTGTTTGTGTGTGTGTGTGTGTGTGTGTGTGTGTGTGTGTGTGTGTGTGTGTGTGTGTGTGTGTGTGTGTGTGTGTGTGTGTGTGAGAGAGAGTGTGTTGGATTGTTTGGTGTTTTGGGGGAAGGTACAGTGGTTTTGTGCTACATGTGTGAGTGAACGTATGCGTGAGTGTTTGCCACCCATTAGTAGACACAAGTGACGAGTGTGTGTGTGTGTGTGTGTGTGTGTGTGTGTGTGTGTGTGTGTGTGTGTGTGTGTCAGTGTCTTGTACCAGTGTAGAGTCACATGGAGATCAAACAGTCAGTCAATTACCTTGAGAGGGCTCCAGTGGCTGTGACAGAGTGGAGGAGGCTAAATATCCAGGATCAAATACTCTCCTCTGCCTGTCACATAATGAGGCTGCCTCACCAGGCTCAGACAACACACACAGAATGTTCAAACACAGGGCACGGGTTAGGCGGCGGACTGAAACTCTGCCATGACCTGAGCAGAGAGCACGGAAGGGGAGCTTACATCACAGACCACATACCTGCTTTTTTCTGCATTACAGTGAAACATCGTCCTGGAGCTCCTTGTGTGTGTGTGTGCGTGTGTGTGTGTGTGTGTGTGTGTGTGTGTGTGTGTGTGTGTGTGTGTGTGTGTGTGTGTGTGTGTGTGTGTGTGTGGCCTCACCTCAAGGTTACAGCCATCATCATTCTACTTGCACAAACAATCTCTGTTAAGCTTGCCATTGCCTAATGCTAATTGCAAACACATTGTGAAAGTAAGGAGAGTTGTTATGGAGCCCACAGTAACATCATAATTGCATTTACAATAAACTTTATTACATTTATACAATTACAATGATCTTGTTAAAATTGCAACTTAATTAATTTGCAATTAATGCAGAAAAAGCACACAGAAACACACAGGGTACCTTTTTATTCAAAGTTTGATCAGTTAAATGCAAGATACAAGTTGTAATTAAACTGCTCTTGTTACTTCGTATCTTGTTTGAACAATACATGAAATCAATTGCTTGAAAAAAAGAAAAGAAAAAATGCTTATGAGTTTAAAAAAAAACTTTCGGTAAGGGACTAAAAATTGAGGGCGAAGTACTGCAGTACTCGTTGGATGTTTATGGGTTCGCTTTACACACAAGATACAGCCAGATGACACCTCATCGATCCCCATGTCTTTTAAAGATATTGCTTTGATTTGTGGCATAGCTGAGGTAATTCTCTCTCTCTCTCTCTCTCTCTCTCTCTCTCTCTCTCTCTCTCTCTCTCTCTCTCTCTCTCTCTCTCTCTCTTTAGTGGCTACTGATGCCTGGTCATTGGGGTTCCTCCCCTAAATCAGCCGTCACATCTCAGCTTTGACAACATCCATTAGGTTCGACACACTTTGACTATTAAAGGAAGAGCGGACGTAAGCTGTTAAAGGCCTATTTAAGCCACTGTGAGAGTGGGTTTATGTCTCAATGTGTGTGAGTGTTGTTGGGTGGGGGCTCCACCGTATAGAGGGGTGGAGCTTAACACCAGAGTCATTGGAGGGGCACTGGCTCATCTGCATATTGGCACAGAGACGCCCCCCTGGTGACCCCGGACTGCGATGGGATAGGGTGGAGAGGCTGGCGGCGTTCCGGAGGAGTTCACCACCAGTTCAGGGTGAATGAGAGAGCGCTGCGGCATTGATCGCTTCTGCGGGAGAAAAAAAAAAAAAGGACAAAACAGAAGTAAAAACACTAGTGAGGGAGAGACGGGGAAAATGGAGGAGGAGGAGGTGGAAGAAGATCACAGTGCCTCAAATTGGATATAAATGATAGATTAGAGGTGTGAGAGGGCTGTGTCTTTGTTTTCCAGGGATGGGTGTTATGTTGAGCCCTACACAGGTAGCAGAGTCACTGAGAGTGCAGGGTTATTGACTCCCATGATTGCCAGGCCAGTAAATTTGACCCAAGGCACTGACTGCAGCCTGCTTGCTATATAGCGTGCAGTACAGTCCCTTATCTCAGAGTGATCGAGAACTCCCTTACATACTAGTACACACAAATTACACACACACACGCACACACACACACACACAAAACACACCACCAGCAACTGAACCCAAATCCACACTCAGACCCCACACTTACCCCCGGTCTAACAATCATACACACAAACACACACACACGTGCACGCACACCATCTCCATTAATGCGCCCAGGCAGGGGTCAATCTAATAAACATGGGGTCAGTGCAGTGGTCATCAGAGGCCTGTCTATGGTGGGAGAGCCTTTAAGGTGCTTCCTAATTGTATCCCTGCGGCCTTCTAGTCCAGCTTTTTATAGCCGATCGCATGTACACAGGAGAAGGGAGGAGGAAAGCACTGAAGAGAAGAGCAGGAGTAAAGTGGTGTTTTTAATGTACTACAGATTTGACTCATCCACAAGGGTTGTGGTTTTCAACCCTTTTCTGCTGGGACCAGTTGTTTTCATACAGCCCTAACTGATTTCAGATACTAAGCTTATCCTGTGTTTTAATCCTCCCGAGAAAATTGTAGGGACACATTTTAATTTTCTTATCTTGAAAACAAATGCAGCTCCCGACAAAAGAAAATACTTAAATGTGCAAATAAGGATTGAAAAAAAGAAAAGTAATTTCTTCAAGGCTTGTATTCACTCATCCCTCAGTCTGTAAACACATGTAAATTTTTCTTAGATCCATCTATCA
The DNA here is from genome assembly GCF_900634415.1 of Cottoperca gobio. NCBI lineage: Eukaryota > Metazoa > Chordata > Actinopteri > Perciformes > Bovichtidae > Cottoperca > Cottoperca gobio. The sequence continues at coordinate 8,438,025 of NC_041363.1, forward strand.
AGGGATGAAACTCTTAATATCATCTCCCGGCAAACCTATTCTCCCTCTGGGAAACAAGAGGGCACCTTAATATGGCTTCTCAAGTCCAGTTACAGTTGTGTTGCTAAGCAGCTGAGCTGCTAGCCAGCGGCGGCAGTAACAAGCCATTATCTCTTCGCGCTCTCTCTGAATGGTTAGCAAGCAGGAGTAGGAGACGAGTCGGGCAACAGCTGCAGCCACGATCTGTCCTCATCATGGACGCTCCGATGCAGAGCCGTGTTCTGTAGCAGGACTAGCTGGCATAGGACAAACATAGAAACTGCCATCGAGTTTGCAAGCTATCCAACTAAAAAGCTGGCCAGCGATACCCTAACCCCTGAGGCGGGCAGCAACCCGAGGCGCATGGACCAGATTTCAAGCTCCAATGTGACCCCAACTTGGGAACTGGCTAACCTGGAGGAGGTCAGAGGGAAACCCAGCACTGCCCTGCCTCCCCCCACCACCGTCAGACCACTTGATATGCTTGCTAGTTACCTCTCTCCAGCTTCTGTCTTGCCTATCCTCAATCAGCCCTTTAGAATGAATGGCTACCGCTCCACTGGTTTCGCTTAGTGCCCCTATTGTGCATAACTCCGGTTTTGTTGGAAGGTCTGAGATGGAAAGAGGGACGTGCAGTGGTGTTGATTATCAGGTATCCACTTGAATAACATATTAAGGCTGTCCCATTGGACTAATGGGTCATAGGCTGTCGTGGCTCTCATGCATAAGGCCTTAGACTTGCATGCAGTGCATTGTGGGAGGGGTGAACCTTATAAGACTAACTTTTGTGTTGCCGCAGTTCTGCATAGCCTGCAGAGCTAAATGTTGTTATTAGCTCAGAATCGCCACCATAAACTTTCTTTAGTTTACAGCATTACAGTAAGCAAATAATGTGTGAACCAATGCTTATGTGTGTATGCTTGTGTGTGTCTTTTACATGTAGGCACCGAGCGGCATGAGCTGACCTCCTGGATGAGTTTCGACTCCATCTTCAGGTTCTTCAGTAAAGGCCTGGAGGCGAAAGAGGATGAGGAGGCGGAGGAGACCTCCAACACTGTTACCACACGCAGCAGCTCCCTCAAAAACAAACACCAAGATTTGTAGAAGACCGACAAAAATGACTTGGAACAAGAGGAGAGGGAGGTGGGTGGCAAGGGATCAGAGGCGGGAATGCAGAAAGGGAGGCTAAGGTTCCAGATCCTCTCTGCTATTTTTTTCTTTTTTTGCCTCCCTTATCGTCTGTAACCTCCCTCCATCCTTCTCTCCTCACTCTTCTCCCCGAGTGTCATTTCTCCCTTCCAGCCCTCCCTGGGTGTGCACACACACACACACACACACACACACACACACACACAGCCTTGTTGTTGTAGGAGACAAGAGTACAGGGTCACCATGTATACATCACAATAACGTTTTGCATTACTTCTAGATGAGTGCAACTGTCAAAGCAATATGGGCCTGAGTGTTAGCGCTTCCCGTGGGCTGTGGCCTGGCTGCGGGTACGGGCCACGGCAGCAGAGATTAAGGCTGACAGGCGCTGTGCACAATGCACTGTGGTGCACCTCTAATTGTCCTGACATCAGCCTGAACTGAGCTAATGCCCCGCCTGCCCTCCAGTCTGCACTGCTCAGTCTCCCCGTCCTCTCCCTCTCCCCCCCTGGTCCTAAAGCCCGTGCTGCTTACCCTGACATCAGCTCATGCTGTATGGTATCCTCTGCTAAGGTACGATAACATTTCAACCTGATCGGTGCCCATCTTCTTATTTTTTTTCAATCCTTATCCACCACAAATGTTTTTTTTTTCCAAAAAGGTGAACACATACTCTTTACTGGTGACCAATTGTTTTGTTTTAACAAAGGGTGTTTGTGTTTTCACTTCTTCATTCTCTAACTCCTCCGCACATGCAGTCAGCTTTTAAACTGGAGTTCTCTCATTCAGCTTTGTGTAAAATGTGGTTCAAACCCGTGCCATGTATTTCTGACATTGCAATGAGAGAGCAATAAGAGATATCTTTTATTGTTGTTCTTCTCAACTTTGAGCTACATGTGAATGCAATGTCTCATACAACATATTCACACTATTTTATTTTTATTTTATATTAAGCCAATACTTGAGCTGTAAGTGTTTACTTTAGAACATCTCCAGGTTTGATTTGCAAAGCTGTGGAGAGTCCGTATCTATGTGTTTATTATAAATATATGTTTTGTTTTTTTCTCCATTCGATATCCTTGAAATTGATGTTTCTGGATGATTGGATGTGATGAAACAAATAAAACAAACACATCTGTGCTGAATATGAAAAATTCAGGACACTGAGAATATTTAAAATTACTTAAAGTCAAGCATCAAAATGGGTTTGAGGGATATCTCATTTTAACAGGAGCCAGAAGTCAGCTCACAACACTCATAAAGCCTCAATATATCACCTTACACGTGTCAGGAAATTCAAGATTTCAATATTATTCTAAGCCTGAATGATATTTCCTTAGATGTTGGAGAAATGTAACATATCTATTTTTTCCCCTTTTTCCCTCCCACCAAAGTACTCTCTTCTTGTGTACTTAAAAGTGACAAAGTCAGCTCCCTGCTCAGCTGCACATAATCTGACTATGTGACACAAACATGATAAAAAATCTCCACGAGGCTGGTGTGCTTTATAAACCACTCAAGGCTTAATGGAATACATTTCTAATGTGTCATGACATTAGTAAAAACTCAAACCGGATACTAAATCTTACGATACCTTAGACACATTCTCAAATATATACCTTTTTTTTTTTTTTTACTTCAAGTAGTTTCCATTGTTTAACTTTTACACTATTAAATCCTTCCTCTCCTGCCACTGTGTGTATGGTTTAAGGCTTTTGTGGATTATCTTTGTGCTGTAATGAGACAACTGTGGCTGATGGTTGCAGGCCTAATTTCCCTTTAATTTGATTCAGATCTCTCCAGGTTTCAGCAAAGAAGTTGCTTTATTATTTGATTTGATGACTTTCGTTTCAAGATACCATTGCTCATCTTGTCTGCTTTTCAGCTACAATCAGTTCATTTTTTTTTATTTCATAATTTGTATATTGTTGCCTTAGGAATAAACAAGACTGTGTTCACTGTTTTTAATAATATCGAGCAAGCCATATGTGAATGGAACTAAAGATGTAAGAGCAGCCTAAATTCGAAGCACAGTCTGCAAATAAAAGGGGACTAATTTTGACAATTGCTCTTGAAGACTTCATTTTTTTTGCAGATGGTTTATATGTTGTATTGGTTTAAGGAACAAGCATATTTTGTTTAATCGCATAATTCTTTGGATTTTTCTGAAACCGCGAGTGTCCCGTCTGATCACATGTTTCTTATATTGTCAAATGTTTGTCTCATTCTCTTTTGATCCATTTTGGTTTTAAACGACTGTCTTAAAAAATGTTTTTTAAAGTTGATTTAATTTTTTGTAATTAACCTCTTAAAGCTGTCGAAAGCAAATACAAATGAACTTTTGCATCTTGCTTGTTTAAAATGTACACATTTTCTACTTTATTGTTGTTTCGTTTTGCTGTCAATTCCCTCGTGTAAGTATTGTACTGATGCCGGTGCAGAAATGGCGCACATTAGGAATGTGTGGAAAAAAATAAATCAGCAAGTGCTTCAAAGTCAGGTGCGATTTCATCGAAGAGAGACAGAGCGATGCTCCCGACACTGTAAAGCGAGTGCAGCGGGACGAGAATGTCGAGCAGCGAGTGGAAAAGGACCTGAGTCATCATCTTACATGACTTCAATGAAATGTAACCGAGAGAGAACACCAACTAACATGCAGTTGCTGCCACACAATCGGTCAGCTTTAAGTGTCTTCTTTTTTCATGTTTCTAAACAGTCCAAAACCACAAATCACTTTATTGCAGTGCTGCTTTCCTTTTTAAAAGTTAAACGGTAGATAAAAGTTTGACATTTTAAAACATGTATAGGTCAGGATATTCTGAAAGAGAGCAATACCGTTAAAAAAAAAAGATTCTCGTCAGCGAGTGGCCTGAGTAAGTCACTTAAGTGTGTCAAAAGGAAAACAAACTATAAACAGTAATTCCCCTCTTTTTGGTCATTAATTTTGGCAAAGTGAGCCCCCCTCCCCTCCCCTCCAACTCAGCGAGGTTTTACAGCATCATTTGTTTTCACACGGTGAAACCGATCAGGTCATTAAACGCCCCCTCAATAAATCTTTAGAAATCTTTTCCATTAACCCCTGAACAACAAGTGGAACCAGGCGAGTCCCCCTCACACCGTGTCAGGCCGCTGATTAAAGAGAGGCATTCAATCACGCACACACACACACGATACTCAACTTTCTGCCTTCAAAATGTGTTTAGAACTTCCTAAGGAGAAGACTATCTAATTTAACAACGATGTGATATTGAGAAAGAAAATCTCTTGTACTCGTAAGAATTTTCGGAGTTTAATTAAATAACCTGCCTTCTGTCCAAAGCTATGATGTGAGCTTCTTTAAATTATGACCTCCAGTCAGTGATCATCAAAGGCAGACGACTAATACACACGGAAATGAATTAGATATTGGGCCAGGAATTATTGTATGCCTTAAGACTTGTCCACTATCTACTAAATCCATTTTACAGATTGCATGGCAACATTAAAAGTTGTGTAAAGTAAGATGAGATCATTCCAATTGAGAGAAAAGTTTTCTAAATTTGCTCATCTGTGGTTCTGCTTCTTAGCGTTTGACTAAATAGAAACTATATCCCATTTATCCTTCGTGATTCTCTTGAGGGCCCTGCATTCAGATTGACTGCTCATGCATCACTTTGTCACATGTAGCTGTCTCCCCACTTCTAAAGACAGCGATGATCTCTTCATGACTGCGGGGTGCTACTTTGGGCTCTTCTCGGTGGCTCTAAAAGTCTCTCCAGAGGAGGGATCCCCAAATCAAACGAGAAATAGTTTGATGCGTCTGTCTTTTTTACTCGCTAGAAGTTAGTACGGCGTGTGAAAGTACAATAGGTATGACTGATTTGATTATAGCTTTCACTCTGTCAGCTATTGTCGTACAGACAGTTACAGACAGCTCCACACTGAATCATATCTACAACAGAAAATAGCATCAGCTGCGGAGCTTTAGGATGAAATCCTGCCAAATGGGGGGTCTGTGCTGTAATGGCAGATTTTGGGGAGGAGTTGGTGGGTTGGGTAGGGCCCTTGACATGAAAAAGTTGGGGGAACCCCTGTGCTGACACAGCCTGATATTTCAATTTTTACTTTTAAGAGAGTTGTTGTCACGCTTGCTTGCTCCGGCCCACTCTGATATGCACGCCATCCCCGCAGAAGATGAACTCTTTCCAAAGGAACCAGGCATTAGGCAAAGTTGGAATGTCACCCCTCTGACAGCCCCCCCTCACACACACTCTCTCTCCTTCAGCACTCCTCCAGCGGATCACTGTCAGATCACTATTTGCATAATTATATGCTCAGCTCAGAAGAGAAAACTAACCCCCAAATTTTACGGGTCAACTAACTGCAACAATCAATGTTTTATCATGTATACTAAGGGAGAAATATCTTAAACAATCATGGTGGAGGAACTCTCTTTCTCTCCCTCTCGCCCCTTCTCTATCAATTCAATTCAATTACTTTATTGGCATGACTGCTTATCAGAAACAATATTTCCAAAGCATTTAAAAAAAAATGTAAATTCACCCCCCCCCCACCCTTGCTTAAAGAAAGACTCCCTCTCTCTCGGTACGTGAGCAAATACTTTTCATCTATTGACTGAGGGGGGAATGTCTGGCTTAAGCTTGGAGGTGCATTCAAGATTGTATCCCTTCTTCCCTTCCCCTATTCTGCCCTTCTTTTCTCTGGCCGGGCTCTGTACTGTGTTCTTCCTCAGCAGAAGAGGTCTTTAATATAGGGCCTGTGTACCAGAGCACAGAACTCACTGGCCGGTTTCGTTAGACATCATTACATATTCATTGACTTGCAGAGAAACCATTTAATCCAGTGGAAACAACTCCTCTTCAATCGCCTCTCTCCTTCTCTATTCTAATAAGGACTCGCAGGCTGAGACGACAATTGGGGCCGCAGACATCACATTTAGGAAAGAGAGTGACTGGGCTTTATTCTGCAGGGCGAGGAAGGTGCAGCACTTGCTTAGAAATGCGCGTCTGGGCACAGGTGTTGCACCAAGTGGGGGGAGTGCTGGGCCTCTTAAGGGGTGCAGGAGTCCCCACAGAAACATGCAAATATATACTTTGATTTCTATCTGTGTAATGATGGGAATCATTTGATGTGCGAAATACCACACATCATATATATTTATATTATGCACAACCGCGGGGAAACACCATTACGGAGTTTGTCCTGCCATCTAAAGTTTTAAGCAAATCCACGCAAAAAAAGGAACTTGTGTAAAACTTGTGAAATGATATCCTGAGTGTCCCTCTCCTCGCGCGGGCGCACACACACGCAGGGTGGCCCGTTATTCCGCTGCCTTTGCTCCCACCTGTCTTGGGGCTCTTATGAAAAAGGACTATCATAACCATAATGTGTGGAAATATGCAGAGCAAATCGGCTATCCCAGCAAAAAATGCAATTCCCCAGGTTATTGTAAGAAGAGCAAGGCTCGTAGAGAGGTGAACATGTCTTTAGATACCTAAATCATCTAGGCTGAAGACCCTTTAGGAACATAATACGAATATTAACGGCATTTCCGTGTGGCTTTTCCTTGGTATTTTATTTTCTCGGCTTTGCTGTCTAATACTTCTAAGTAGCCACTACATCAGCTGCATGCCCTAATGTGTGTGTGTGCTGCGTGCTTAAAGATCCTGGCATATAAGACTCCGATTGTGGGACAGCTGTTGGCAGAGCCGTTTTACGGTGTTCAGTCCATTTGGCTTTAATGGCAGCTTTCAGGCGGACCGCTACTCTATCCCCTCACCGCCCCCTCAATTACACCTCCTCTGATACTCTGCTGGCCTAAAGACTCCTGCAGTAAAAGAAACACCCTCTGAAATGCAATACAATTGAAGAATGGGCTCTGACTTTTATGATTTGGGGCTATACTCTGATGATTTCAGGGAAGCAGTGTTAGGCAAGCAGTGATGAAGGAGGTAGGAAAGGAAGTGTAACACCGCTCATTGGCCTAGTTTAACAGGCCACCGACGGCTTACTGGGGAAAATTGGTCATTTTGTCTTGATGAATGGAAGTCAGGATTCTAGGTAGGCATGTGAACGGGGCCTTTCTCAGGCTGTAAAATGCGACTGGATATCGGAAAACTTAAGACCAATAACGTGGTATTTAGCACTCTGTATTCAAGTCACATTTCAAATAGCATATTGACACATGGCAGTTTTAATTACATGTGTGTGTCTGTGTGTCTTTTTTTGAGACTTGACCAACAAAAATTGCTGGTGCACAATGGTTTCCGGTATTTATTTATAATGTGCACAGAAAAAGGTGAAGGGAGCGTGAATTTACTGCACCTGTAAATTACACCCGACTTTATTTTTTATATTTATATATTTTATTTTCCAACAAGTTGAATGCAAGTCCGTTTAGATAGTTTGTCGTTTTTCCCCCATCAATTAAAATACAAATGGTGTTGGTAAAGAGGAACAATAATTGATCATAAATAGCAAAGTACACAGGAACTTCTTTTTGTCGATATTTCTACTTAAATTCATATTTACACAGACCGAATACACTGCACTGAAATATCACATATTATATATTATAAAACCACATCAGACAATAAATGGCCTATATTAAAATATAAATGCACAATATAAAACGAATGTGTATTATACATCTTTAAAGGTAATAAACTAAATTAATTTAATTCTAACAAAAGATATATATACATTTAATGAATTCATAACCTCTTTAATAAACCGTTATCCTAAAGGACGTTTTTGGGCAATATCTAAATGTATATAATTTAGAAAACAACAATTATACAATACAAATCTCAATCAAAAAAGGAAGTGGTTGTAGTTGAGATCATGCATAACATAATCTTAAACGAAAATACAAAGAAAGTTCGAAACGGAATTGTAATTGTTTTCTCAAAGTTCAGAAAAAGATAAAGTGGAGTTTAAATCGGAAAGTGGCACATAGTCCATTCTGTGGAGAGAAAAAAAGACGCATTCTCCTTACAAACCATCTTATTAGTACGAACAACAACTCAAGAAGTGTATCTTCATCCATGAGAATAAAATGAAGTGCACAGTCTTATTATAAACGACCATAATAAATCGAAGGAGGTCAACTGTGAATGAAACAATATTTTCTTGCACTTAAAGCAACGAAATAATGAGGTATTTCCAGAAATCCTTAAAGTACAATCCTCCCTAAATCAATATCGCATTGGAGTTGGTGAGATATCGATTAGTTGGCGGTTAGAGGAAAGGCCTTGACTTACACTGCAAAAAAAGCTTTTTACAGAATCATCCGCCATAGATTCTCAATATGTTTTCTTAAAAACCTGAAAAGTGTCAAATGAGTCAATGTTTTCAATGTAATGTGCCCCTTTTAAGTAAAAAATATTTATTAAAATATGTTGATATCGAGTAAAAATAAGACGAATAACTCTGAGTTCAATATTGACTGAAAGGTGTGTTAAAACAACTATGTTTGCAGTGTACCGCCTGAACCAAACCACACTATTGCCCACCGTCTTCTCTCTTTTGGATTTAAAATATCTGGGGGAAAAAAGAGTGCAATGCGATATTAAATCACACATTATAGATGAGTTTCATCATGTGGACGCAGCCCTCCGAGGATAAACACGGCAGTGCGTGGGGTAAGAATAAGATCCAAGTTATTATTACTGTGGGAGCGGCCTTTCACTGGCAGCACCCTGCATCCTCATTACATCCAGCCCAAAAAGAGATGAAGGTCTAAATGAAATTATTGCCATCCAATGAACTCAAATTAGCCGGGCCACACCATGACAGACAGCTCGGATGGAGAGAGAGAGGGGGAGAGGGCTTGGAGGAATATAGGTGGTGGGATTGGCAGGTGTATGTTTTGATGTGCATTTCATGGTTTGCAAGGCCTCTTAAGTGAAGTTGGGTTCATTTTGAATCTCCGTGGTTAAGCGAGTTAATATACTTGTGTTATTAAAGGGCCTGCAGTCACCTTGCAGTCTGCTCTCTGATGCCTCACCCCTCCTTCCCCTCCCGACGGCTTAGACTTTGTTCCCATCTATTTCATTTCTTTATCAGCCATTCAAATATAACGTTTCTCTCTCTCTCTCTCTCTCTCTCTCTCTCTCTCTCTCTCTCTCTCTCTCTCTCTCTCTCTCGTCCACAATCTCTCCATCCGGTTGAATAGCTTTCTTTCTTGTCGCTAAGGTCCTCATTGTGTTTGCTACCTGAGTCAGCAGGGAGGATGAAAAGAGGAGAGTTTGGCGGAGGAAGGACGGGAGGAAGGGGTAGTTTGACATGCGGGGAGGGAGACAGAGGCGATGATAGGCGAGCGGGGCCCTGTGAGGAGTTGAGTGAATTTACCTGCTCCTCCGGTGGCGAGCTGTGCGCGTGTGATAGTGTGTGTGTGAAGTTAACGACACAGCGGCCAACTCTTCTTTATTGCTGTTTATCCCTGCAGCAAAAGCTGTCAGGCGGTGACAGATTGGCAGCAGCTCTAATCAGTGCCCTCTTCCCTTCTCTCCGAGATCCCCTCTCCGAGATCCCCTCTCCACTCATTCACTTCTGATCTTTCACAAATGGATTGTTACTAATGCAATTTATTCTGTGGATAATACATATAATGCACATGTAGGTAAAGTAAAGTGCAACTCTTCATTTTTACTATTCGAACAATATCGAGATAGTTATTCAGAGGTGTAATTATTTGGTATCCAACGAGATGCGATGAGTATTTGTTAATAAAGAAATATATTTGGATTACATTGACATACATTTTAAAACTGTTTGAAATATAGAGAACTTAAAGCAAAATGTATAAATTGCAGGTACATAAGGGAAATGTTTTTTTTATTTAGAAACAGCTATACAATGAAATAAATAAAAAACGTATCCAACTAAAACTTAAATGTTTTCTATGTTCCGCAAAAGAAAATAAGTTCATAATGACATCGTGTTTGATCTGAAAATGACTAATAACATTTTCTTTTTGCATTTTATGGATCAAAAAGATACATAAAACATCTTATTCTTTGATCTTGTCAGGATAAAAAAAAGCACATTGTTTATGCTACTGACCGTGCAACCTTTTTTCCCGCAACTATATGTAATATAAATATTTATAGCATTTCAATAACAGTTCAATAAATTATCCAAAAAGTTATGCTTTTACCTAAACTTTCGACCTTCCATGAATGTATGTGCATGGATTTTATTATACACCCAGATGTGTGTGTGTATGTGAGTGAGTGTGTTTGTTGGAGGGGGGCGCTGAATATGACTCACAAACAGATAAATGAAGACTGTCAAATGCATCGGCAAGCACAAGAACTTCAAGTGCAGAAAAGAAATCTTTATAAAAGCACGACTTCCAGTCTCAGCTGCCCGAGTCTCATACAGAGCCCGCAGAATAACAGTGGACCTAAAGCTATATTTCACTTAGAGCCTTCAATGGGATTGGTGCTTATCTCACCAACACAGCGCTGCTGACCTGTAGGCTGCAGCATCAGAGGTGTGTGTTTGTGTTGAGGCGTTGACCTGTCAGGGGGGACTTGTTAGGACTTTAACTCCGACTGCTGGCGGTCTCCAGACATCCGGGGGTGGCATCGATTTGAAACTTGTCCTGTCTAATTTGATGATAACATCCAGCCTGCCCCGCCGCAGCACCATGGACAGCGCACTGTCTTGACCTTGTCTTGCTATCAAATTACCCCCGTCTGGGCAATGGTGGGAGCCCAGCACCAACTTTACTATAGGCAGAGAGGCAGAGAGAGAGGGGAGGGGACATGGAGAGAGAGAGAGAGAGAGAGAGAGAGAGAGAGAGAGAGAGAGAGAGAGAGAGAGAGAGAGAGAGAGAGAGAGAGATCTGCTTATTTCTCACCAAAGACACATCTCCTCTGAAGCTCTTACTCTGTGATACTGTGGTAAATCAAGAGGAGTAGGTGGTTTACATTGGCAGTTGAGCCAACCGCCTATGTAATCAATACTCAGTCACACAAAGACTTTATTTTATGTTTTTTTTTTCATCCTTAAAGTGACCTGTCCGTCTTTGTGTGACTTCCTTCACTTCAACATACTCAACTTAATCTTGGGAAGTTGATTTTAAACTGGGGATATAAAAACTGTGGGTCACCTGTCCTTAAATAAACATTTTCAAGTAGTTGAGGAAGTAGTAGTAGCAATACTGCAATATACAAATATTCAATTAAAAGAAAGGGTAATATAAGTACACAAGTATTGTTATTCTAATGTACTCAAATTATCAAAAGTAAAAGTACAAATCAGAAAAATGTCGCCTGTTAGTGTTATTATTATATATTATATTACTGCATTAATGTCTAGGTGGCATGTATTGTTGTAGTTGGTTGAGGTGAAGCTCATTCAAACCATTTAATATACTGTTAGCTAGTTTCATTTGTGACATTTTATCTTTTGTATGTACGTTTTTAAGTAACTCTTAAACTGTCAAATAAATGTAGTTGAGTAAAAAGTTAATTTCCCTCAGTTACATTCCACCACTGCCTTTTTCTAAGGAATATATTTAAAATGTGAGTTTATAAAGCATGCTTAAAGATCCTGCAGAACAGGTGAAATGTGCATAATCTAACATTTGTAAAGCAGATTAAAAGATTCTAACCCCTTTATCCGACTATAAAAGGAATCTCACTATCACCAGCTTCAGAGAAAAGCAACAGTTCTTCATGCACCAGGCAGGCTTGAAGTCAAACCCAACAGAATACGTACAGTATGTGGAAGTCTGGTGAATAAAGCAGTGCATGTAAATAGATGCAAAGCAAAAAGAGAAAACACGCAATTTATATTTTGCAAATGTTCTCAGAGTAGTTACACCCTATCAGCTGCTGCACATACTGTGGTAACAAGTTGATTTGGGAAGCAGAATGTCTAAAGTTTGAGAGAGAGCCCAAGGCACTGACGGGAGGAGGATTTACTGGTGGAGAAAGAGAGAGAGAGAGAGAGAGAGAGAGAGAGAGAGAGAGAGAGAGAGAGAGAGAGAGAGAGAGAGAGAGAGAGAGAGGCTGTTTGATGGAACTCTACAGCTTTGAGACAGCTTGTTAATTAAAACCCCAAGAGATGAGGCTCTGCAGCCACCGTCCATATCAGAGCACTGCTAACTATACTGACAGCAAGTTACTTAACAAGCGAGCGCCTCAATCCTACACCGCTTTATCACAGGCAAGCAGTGAGATATTTTAATTCGTTAAAATCCCACTGTGGCGGTGAAATATCTTGTTTTCTACTTAAGAAATTATGACAAACCTTCGTATTCTCTGTCATTCCATGGATGAAGCCCAAATGGCTGCTTATGCCTCAAAATCCGTACACCAGATTAAATGTGTCAAATTCGATTAAGGAAGGAAAGAAAGAGATGTCAAAAAAATGAGTGAATTAGTCTAGACATAGGTTGGTGGTATTAAATTCTTATGCTTTATATTCAGGCGTTGGAATTATTTCAAAAATCAAAGTAGCTTGCGATTTCAGAGCGGCAGATAGGCCTTAGTGCGGATACAAAGAAGCAACATTGAGTCAAAACAAAGAGGCTACTGTGTGTGTGTGTTTTTTTGGTGAATGAGTTTTCTGATCAATTTCAATCGAGGTCATCATACGCTTTGTCCCCATGCATTATTCCACCTTAATTGAACCCGCAACCCGCCCTTTGCCTGCGGGATCTCTGAGCAATTGCAATTCTATATGCATGTGTGAGATGATGGCTTGTTAAGTCGAGGAAAACAAATACCAAGAGAGCCTTACTCAAACACTCAAAATGTATGACGGGCCCATGGCCATTGTTCAAAAAAAATAATTGAAATGCAGCTTCCCTCTCTCCCCTGCTCGCTAATAATGTGTTAGCAAAAGTGCCGAGCAAACTCATGTAAATAGCAATAAGAGAAAGACGTGGATTTGGAGGAAAGGAGGTGAAGCCTGACTGGGTTTGTGTCTTCTGGGGGGCAGCGGGTGGAGAAGCCCCGTATACAGTAGCCTACAAGCAAACCTGCTGTGCCACACCACCCGGGATTCAACGAGGGAGGATGTGTGTGTGCGTGCGTGTGTGTGCGTGTGCGTGTGCGTGCGTGCGTGTGTGTGTGTGTGTGTGGATAATACAGCTCAATCAACAATGAAACCTTGCCTTGGTTAGAGAGATTGTTCAGTAAACTAGAAGGTACCAGAAGCATTGAAATCCCGAAACTTCTGGGTCCAGAAGTTTGTTTGTGAGCTTTCTTGAAGCTCCCCTCTCCTTTTCAGCAAATGACATATCAAATGTTTCCTTCTATCGTTGTCAAGATGAACAACTATATATACATATAATATTTAGCGAAATGAGCTGCCATACTCGAAACATAATCAACTTTTAATTCGTATATAATATTTCAATTGGCTCTACATTATAATACTGGAGTTTACATTTTTACTTCATACTAGATGGAATAGATGGAGCCACGGTGAGGGGGGTGTGGTGGGGTGTGGGGTGGAAGTCAAAGCAGACATTCACAGCCCACATGGGTTGTACTGTGGTTATTTAGCCACATAAGAGGAAATCTATTCTCTGAGTCTGTCAAATGATCTATTTGAAAATGAGAAGATGGTGAAAAAAAGACATAGTTTGCAGTTGGTGATCATTATAGCGTTACACAACTACACACAACAATTCAATCTTCATTAAAAACATTAATCCGAGCCCTGTTGTTCCTCAAACGAATCCATTTTAAAATACTTTACATCAGATTGATATGGTTTGAATTTACGTCACATAAGTCAACCGAAAAGGTGACTCAATTTCAAAATAAAACAGAGTTGCAGAGTTTACTTTTCATTGCAGAAGTGGCTCTTTCGAAGTGTGTGTAAAGTGCGTGTTTCTTTGTCATTGACTGCCGTATTAAGGCCCATGCACCTGATCTGTTTGCGGCTGGTCTGGGGCCACGGCGCTTTTTAAGACAGCTGTAAAAGGCTCTCCAAGTCTCCAACACATTCATCAACGTCAGACACCGACAAGCCGCTATTTAGTGAAAGTGTAACTGCAGCAGTATATCTTAGAGCAGAGTGGGCCACTCAGCAAACAATACAATGGACCTTTTTTCTCCTTGGTTACAACCAATCTAAAACAGATTATAAAGTCGGACAGCTGATCGTTGGATTGCTAAAAAAAAAAACATTTTGAAAAAATGATAAATTATATGAAGGTTCATTTCTATAATATTTTATAGTTTTTAACGCAATTTATATGCTGTGTTTGACATAACTGCACCTAAATCAGCCTTTCTCAGATACATTATGTGTCAGTTTAACTAATAGTTCATTCAAAATATTTTCTGCAAAGCCAATTTGTTGTTATAAATTCTGGCTGTATATTTTATAGTCGAACTTAATTCTCTGTTGCATCGTCAGATTAAGCACGCCTGTCTTTACTTAAATTAATAAAACAGTATTTATTTGAAAATGGATAATTATAGTCCTTTTATTCCTTTCAACATAATTTAAATGTGTATTAGTGTATATAGTCTGCAAAGTTACATCGCTTAAACAAACAATTAATTATCTCAAGCTCAAATAGTGTGCGATAGTCTGTGTTATTATCAGTTTACATTAAAATTAAATGCATTGCTGATCGCTGGTTTTAATCGACGTGATTCCACAGCTTAACAAAACAAACAAAAATGTCAGTCGACATAGGATAATGCAATTATAAAACTCCCCCACTATTCGCAGCGGTGGGTTGTATTAGAGTCGTTTGCAGCTGCTCAAACTCGTGGTTAAGAAATGGCCCTGGTAAAGCTGCTCTGTGCTGCGCGGTGGACTGTGGGCTGAGAGCAGAGCTGAGGAGAGAGAGAGAGAGAGGGTATGAGGCGGTTCTTGTGTCAGAGGGTCCCACAACGCAGAGCGCCATCTAGCAAACAAAGGTAGAAACAATAACAGCACGGAGGGTCTGAGACGGAGAGGCTGTCTTTACGCACACAGGCACAGCACACAGGGGTGCAGAGGGACGCCACAACAAAGCGCCGCGGTTTAGCGCACTCAAACACTAAAAACTTCGTATATCTTGCATGCCATAGCGCGATCCCAGCCCCGCCGTACCTGCTATGCAAGCTTGCCGTTTGTACAAGATTAATATACGATCCAGCTCAAAATCGATTCATTACTGTTAGTGTTACGTTTGCTGTTTTTGCTTTTTGGTTATTTTACCACCATTCAGTTTTAATGAGCATCTGAGGGGTCAAGATGGCAAACCAGCTGATCAGTGGTCAAGCTGAAAATGGGAGAAGTTCTAATGTCAAAGTGGGTGAGGGAGGGGAAGGGCGGCAGGTGACTCCCCCACTTGACAAAATCAATAGATACTATCACTTTCAAGCTCCATCACAGCGTTTTACTGGGGATGTGTATGTGTACCACAAACAAACAATACATCTTCTGTCCAGTGTATAATTGATTGCACTATATATATATATATATATATATATATATATATATATATATATATATATATATATATATATATATATATATATGCTGTTGAGAGGTGTTAAGAGGTGGGTTTTGACAAAAGAAAAGAAAAGAGTTGAATCGTGTGTAAAATGGTCAGTAATATGCCTCCAACACTTCCATCCTCACCCACGCGGTAATCTCCCCTACTCATCGCACCCTGCAACCATTATTTCTTATACTACATAGACATAACTAAGTCGTCTTCCCTGTAACATCATCGCTGGTAATGATGGTGCAATAACAGCAACAGCAGTTATGGCCACATACAGTATAAGCAGTAATAATGATGAGTAATAATGATAGCAGTGGTAAAAGCCTGGTCGCGAGTATAGGGGCACAAGCACTATTAGTGCAGCAATCAATGCTGAGCTATATATCTAAAAATGATCGAGCTTCACTGTGCTTCATTCAACCGGCGAATTATTCATGTTATTGTTCATCCTAGTCGACATTGCAGGTAAAACAAAAAAAACGTAGATATTGTATTAATCAATAGGTGTTGTAAATTGAAAAGCTTGTATAATTCTACATAATATAATATAATAATATAATACATCAAATTATTTGTTTTTGTGTTTTTTTTTGTTTTACTATTCACACATCACTCAAACATGATATTTAAGTGTAATAATACTAAATACAACATGTGAGTGATTGGTCGGCTTTTGCAATGATATATGAACCGAGGTGTCAGGGGCAAAATTTCTCATATTCGTTATCTTGTCATTCGCCCTCGACAACCAGCAATTTGTGACAATTTTCGCTCGGTTAAGGCGTCCAATAATCCCTCAAAGCCACCGCACTGAAAATAAAGTTTAGACTGCATGGGCACACTTATAACTAAGCCACTAATATAGTTTTAGAAATAATTATAATGACATTGTTAGTCATTCCACTGCATTGTACCTCACCTAATTTTATTATATATACATAATGGTGAAGTGATAAATGTATGTAATTGTGTGTGTGTGTGTGTGTGTGTGTGTGTGTGTGTGTGTGTGTGTGTGTGTGTGTGTGTGTGTGTGTTGTGTGTGTGTGTGTGTGTGGGGGGGGTGTGTGTGTGTGTGTGTGTGTGTGCGCGCGCGTGCGTGTGCGTGGACGCGCAAGATGGATGGTGACTGTGCCCTCGAAGTATATCGAGGTATCTGCACGGCAGGAAAGTGCATTCATTGATTTATTAATTAATGGGAAAATGCATTTGCAGTTTTATTGCGTGTTCTGCCATTATGTTATATTGTTTACATGACCTGCTATTCTGTGAGGAGGACACTATGCTGGGTGTAATGTGGTCATGTGGTGATATATTACATTACTAAATACTAAAATCTTGGATTTTTATAAAAAAAGATAATCCTTATATAAATATATGTAACACATATTTCAAATATTGGTGTGACATACTGCCTGTGTTTTCTTTTTTTTTCTGAGAACACTGCATGGCGCTCAGTGGGTCGTTTAGTTGCAATGTACAGCATACAAAATATTATAATCATACTTTTTCCGTTTTATCCCTTAGAAGTGAATCCTTGACATTATGCACTTTTACCGAAATTGTAGTATACAGTATAGCCTGGTAAATAGAAAATGATAGGCTTGCTCCATGGCTAAGCCCTATTTTGGTGCTGTAAAGAATCTTTTCTATCTTCTGCATCACATGAAACGCTTCACATCAGCAGCATTAAATGAACTTTCTGACAACCACACTGGCCTCCTTATTTGAATTAATTCAGCATTTGCACAAATCAGAGGGAACCTCCAAAGAAGAACATTGGAAACCTCTTCCTTTGTGCACCTAAACCTCTATGATCCACCTTGTCGTCTACATGTTTTATTTTCTGCTGCATGTTCTGCAGGCCATGCCATAGTACTGAGACCCCACCTTCCTTATAGCGGCCGCCCGCATGGAAAGGAAAGAGTGAAGATGTGACGGGGCGTATTTGAAGTATGACGAGCTTTGTGGTCCACTCCTTTTCATTCCCTTGCCTCAAATATACGCCCGCTTTCAAATAAGCCTCTTTGGCAATCCCATGCCGACCCCCCCAACACACACACCCCCTGCCACCTTGACATGAATGGGCGACTGACCTTTAGGGCCGTGTCCACTCTGCGGTCCAGTTTTATCCAAATAAGCCTTCTTCCCCCACCCTGCCTCATACGGTGCCAGCAATTCTTTACTGATATCATCAGCGGATGCAAATGAATTTGGACGGGGTGGGGGGTGCAGGAGTGGAGGGGGTGGTGTTGGTGGTGTAGTCATGGACAAAATACCACACTTGCTGCAGAATGCTGCATGTGGAGAGATGGGAATATTGAATAGGCTACCCCGCCACCAGAACCATCCCCGAATTCAATATTGCAGGGGGAAAAAATACACATTCCTATTCCAGAAATATTGGCTGTGAAATACCACCAAGAAAAATCGCCATTCAAATGAGATGCGTTTATTTCTGCATGGCCTTTGAAGAGAAGAGAGAGGTCGTGTCACTCAAAAGAAGGAAAGGGCCACTCCGTTATAACCCCCCTCCTTTTTGCTCTCCCTCTCTCCTACCCTTCCCTTCCCCTCTTCTCTCGCTCCGACCGACCCCCACTCACTCGTCCCCAACACACGCACGCTCGCGCACACGCACGCTCATTTTCACTATAGCACGCTGGCTTTGGGGGCGACACAGAGGCTAGATTAGAGCTTTGCTCCTTTAACAAGGGAGAGGAGGCACTTCTATAATCACAGCGGCGGTATGTGGGGCCACAAAGAGTTTGCAACCACAGGGCGACTGGTCTTCTGTAGAGTGGTCCAAGCCGTGGGCAAGCCAGAGAAATGCTATATCTAACGTATTACTGGGATCAAAACACAGTGGTTATAGTGCGTGAAGAGGTTATTAACCCACAGAGCTCAGCAAAAGACCACTTCTAAATCTCCAAACAGCATAACCCTGGCGTCGCCTGATTCAAGACAATTCAGCACGTTAACATGACCAGCGCGAATAATCAAGTAATTATTTAGTATGTAGGGAGAGCAATGCATCCCTTGTTGACGATTTAGAGTGTGTTTCTGCACGACTGCTGGCACCCCCCTCCCTCCCTTAAGCACAGCAGTGTAACATGGACATACAAATGTGATGGATGGTGCTGAGTAAGATGGAAAAAAGACATGTATTTATCAACATGCCGCATGTCCTCTGAGGTGGCTGAGAGAGAGAGAGAGAGAGAGAGAGAGAGAGAGAGAGAGAGAGAGAGAGAGAGAGAGAGAGAGAGAGAGCACCAACATGGAGACTAAAGGGAGTCATTGGGAAACCTTACTACTGTAAGGAGCGGTTCCCCGTGGCATGGATGAAAAATACCCTTCAATGCATCGTTTCAGTCAATCATAATAGACTCTCTGAGAAATCCAGGTAAACACAGACAGCAACAATATGAGCTGTAACTTTGACAGTAAAACAACCAATAACACAACAGTGACCAGATAGATGGATGTATAGATAGATGTATATAGATAGATAGATAGATAGATAGATAGATAGATAGATAGATAGATCGATAGATAGATAGATGTATATATATAGATAGATAGATAGATAGATAGATAGATAGATAGATAGATAGATAGATAGATAGATAGATAGATGTATATATAGATAGATAGATATATATATAGATGTATATATAGATAGATAGATAGATAGATAGATAGATAGATAGATAGATAGATAGATAGATAGATAGATAGATAGATAGATAGATAGATAGATAGATAGATAGATAGATAGATAGATAACAATGTCTTAATTTCTTTCAGTCCATTATTGACCGTTCTGCAACAGCCTCGCGCACAGACACATGTTTGTCACGCTTCAGTTCATGCAGATGTAAACTAATCACATTTGCCTATGATTCGATTTTTCCCCCTGCTATTTTGAGATAACAATTTTATGAGTATCTGCACAAATAGAAAAAGAGAAAAAAACTAAATTTATTCTACCACAGACACGCAAGCGTTTTTATCATGTCACAGTAAACCTAACATAGTAATAAAATATAAACGGAATGAGTCTATTAACCAAATCCTTGGTAATTGAGATTCACATGTGTTTAGTGGAGAGGTTGGATACCTGCTATAAAGCTTGCCAATTCATTGTCAGTGGATAATATAGCAAAGGACTACAGAGGGTATAGGCTCAGTGGATTATATCTTTACAAGCATTATTCTGCCTGAGTGACTGGCTGGAAAAAACGCACAGGGTACAACAAAGATTGGTCAGGCATGAATGCGGCCTGTATGTTTTGTCTTCCTAACATATTAATCCATCAAACCATGAAGTAGGAACTGTTTGAGCCCTTCACTTTTTTCTTTTCTTTAAACTTAAATGTAAACTTCAGAGCAGTTTAAAAAAAACTTCGCAAGCATTTAAAGCAGAGCTCACTAGTGGCCAGAACTTATTTTTTTATATTCCCTTTCTTTCTTTATGCTTTAATTTTCGCATATAATGCATCAAAAATGGGTCACCAATAAATTCTGTCTCAACATTGATGTAATTGCAACAAAATGCTGCTGAGTAAAAATTGAGGAGCTCGCTGACTGCGGTGGCACAGTCACACACCATCTGGAGTGTATTAGAAAGAGAAGCCGTAAATATTACTGAAAAGCCCAGGCGTTATCAGGTATGTAAGCCCGGGCCTTGCTGCATGGCCCCCCATATGTTGACATAATCACAACGTTGGGATGTCTATTAAAACGTATCTGAATTTAATAAATGAACACAGTAATTAAATTCAGTTTGTTTGTGCAGATCTTCCAGTGACTCCCAGTGTTGTTTTACATTTTTGGAGAAAGTGGATTATTATGTGATGAAATGCTGCAGGGGCTCATGGGATGTTATCACAGCATTGAGGTTGCTGTTATGTTTGGACCATGAGCAACAGGTTAACTGACTTCCACTCTAATTTCCCCCTCAATGTTATTAACTTAACAGCTCGTTATTATACGCACCGGCATGAGTTATTACTAAGTCGCTTTGTCTTTCATAATGGCATCACATTGCCACTGAGAAACACACCACATCCTCTCAAACTTGACGGAATGAATTAGGAGCTCCTCTTGAGCTGCAAACGCTCTGTTACATCCGATTCACACTTTCCCCCCCCCCCCCCCCCTTTAAAACCAAGCATTTACTTTCCAACCATCCGGGTCTCTTTTTATACTAGTAGGTAGTGTGATTTATTCCGCACAGCATTTATATATGTGCACACTCGCACAAACACCTCCATGCGTGTAAATATGAGTCAGTCCATATACTGTACATACATAGTACAACTGTGAGAAAACTTTCACTCTGGAGTTCAATGCCACGTGCTGTTTAATTTATTGGCGATGACAAGCACACACGCATGCATATGTCCATCCTCTTTCACTTTTTACGTATATATCCCTCCTCCCCCTTCTCTCACACTTCTCTCTCTCTGTCTCACTCACTCCCCCTGGCTTTATCCGTTTCAGTTCGAGGAACACACAAAATACACACACACACAGAGGAAAGAGAGAGAGAGAGAGAGAGAGAGAGAGAGAGAGAGAGAGAGAGAGAGAGAGAGAGAGAGAGAGTGGAGGAGAAGGAGAGGCAGGGGAGAGAGAGAGAGAGTCAAAATGAGACTTACTTTGTTTTCTCTTTTCCTGCCGTGAATCTTCATCCATCCGTCGTTGACAGAGCTTGACTTGATCCAGCCACTTCTTCCCCAGTGCTAAAAAGTCTGTGGTAGTGCGCTTTAATTAATATATTTCTGGGCTGTGTCCCGAACCCAGAAGCTTTAGAGAGGGAAGAGGAGTGCAGATTGAGACATATTGAGTCCGCTTTAAAAGGATCATTTCATCATGTGGGAGGTTGGGACACACAAAGTTTGGACCCGTGACTGGCATTCCGGAGAGACATGCATATTTTAAAACAACAAAGCAAGACAGAGACCAGGGGCCCCGGGGTGGGAGGGGAGAAAACTTGGAAAGAAGTTACTATCAGATGAACAGCTGTCATTGTTGGGCAAGACTTGAATACATATTAAGATATAGTCATCTGAAAAAAGGATCATGTCCAAATAATGTCGTTGCTAGTTCCTGTATCACTCATGCAAGTCTGTAAAGTTGTCATTTATTCACTGAAACATATAGTTTGTAAACAGTATACTTGTATATATTTTATATATTTATGTAAAAACAAAACTTTAACTTTTCAATGTTTAGAAATGTGGAATTTAGTGTTTCTGGCCGAGTTTTTATTACATCTGTGTGTTTATTTTATTCTACAGATTATGTGGAGATCGTAAGCAGCTTTAATAGAAAACTATTAGACAAACGTTTCAAAGATAAAACATTTTCTCGAAATGATGACACTGAAAGGAACCAAACGTCCAAAACTAAGTGTAAACATATTGAACTACTATTGAACTGGAAATATAATTATTATCGTTTGCCTTCTCATAAAGAAGCATACAGGTTGTCATTTTTTAAAACCTGAAATATCTAAATAATAGCCGTTAAGATTGCAATTTAAAACGTCTCCCACGTCTATTTTGGCAAGTCACACACAATTGTATATCTCTCCCAAGTAAAGCGAGTGTGCTTAGCGCTGTCACTTCTGAACAGCTTTTACAACATCACTCTCCCCCCTTTTTCTCTACTTTACTGGAAGGGTTTCTCTCTAGTGCACGCGGTCCATTCGTGCAAAAAGAGTGGAGAAGGCATACATAAAAATGTGTTGGCTGTGACGAGAGATCTGTCCGCTGGAAATGAAGGGCCAGGGGAAGAAGACAAAGGGGGGAAAATGCATGCAGTGGTGTAGAGCTGGATATCTCTGTTAGTTGTCAGCGTTTAGTCCATGGCTGTGGAATGCTAATGAGTGAGGTCTCTCTCCCTTTCTCTCTCCTTTTCTCTCCCTCTCTTTCTCAATCCCCCCTCCTCCTGTCCACCCCCTCCCTCCCTCTCCCCCCGCTCTCTCTCGCTCTCAGGGAGAAAAAGCGGATCGATAGCTGACCCGATGGTTTTGGCCAATGCTTTATTTATCTGGCCAGGCAATGATATTATCAGCCTTGAACGTTATATACAGCAAACGTCTTCCTAAATCAACACAAAGGGATCCGCTTACACAGCGATCCGGGCTTTCTCACAACCACCTCTCTCTGGCGCGCGCTCTCTCTCGGTCAGTAGCGCGCGCACACACGCGTACGCACGCTGGTAGATGCACGCTTTTAACGGACAGGACATTGCAAAGAACGCGCCCGCACACATACATATATTCAAAAAGACCTCACACATGTATAAAAATCCTACCATTGCCTGCACACAGTTTGACAGTCGTAACAAACTTGCGTGCGCGCGTGCACAGACTCACACACACGGGCGCAGGGAGGCGTCCCCGGGAGGCGTCCCCTTATGTTAAATTCACAACTAGGGATATTTTATACCCCGTAGGGCTGGATTTGATCCATGGCTTAAAGGTTGCCTATGAGGTCCGCGGACAGATCTCAGAACAGCACATTGTAATCATAAGATATGCCTCTCTCTATTGACTGTGTATAGTCAATTCAACTGAAAACTCGGGCTGTTTGCTGAGATACAGCGCAAACATCTCACGGGAATTCATTTAATTTTGGACATTTGTCCTCACTGTGCCGTTCCCAGCCATTTTGCAAGCTCGTATGAGTGAGGTGCGTGGTAGACACGGCGAAGCACTTGTTGTCCTGTGTAGTCATCATTTTTACGCACAAGACAATATGAGAAATAAGCCGTGTCATACTTCAGAGGGCCCCCCATTCATAGACGGAGCCGCTATTTGGAAATTGTTATTGTCTCAAAACAACAGTATTTGTCAAATGTGACCGGGAAAACTTGGCTACTATAAGTGAAATGAAGTGACGTGTGACGCCAATAGGACGTTTCCACCGCTGCATAAAACCATTGGCTTGCATTGAGGGTTTTGGAGAAATAGGTTCGCTGACAACTTAGGATAATAAATGTTTCGCTTTCAGACAGATATCTCAAACGTGAAATCGCACCCAGCTGCTTGTGTAAAGCAAACAAATAGCCCCCCGTGTTAGGAGTCCTCCACTTGTGGTTTGATGAATGAAACCAGACAAAGGTAAATGGTTATTTAACTCATTTCGTAGTAACACTTTGGTAACCGGAGTTTCCGAAATTACTGAGACACAAATGGGGCCCATAGTGTGCCACATATCCATCTCCCTTACCCACCGCAGCTTTAGCCCATCTGACAGTACATTTACTTCTCTTTAAGTGCACTTTCTACTTTTTCCTTTACTTTTCATTTAATTAAATATAAGTATTAATAATGTTGTCATAACAGCAGACTATAAGGAATTTGATGATAAATATATCTGATGTTTGATTTTATTAATTCAATATTTGAGGTTTTGCATAATTTCCGATTTGATCTTCTGTCAAATAGTCCAAAAATGGTCAGCAGCCTAAATAAAAAATCACTTTTCCTACAGCCCTCATGTGTTTGGCTTGTATCGCCTTAACAGAAACGGTAATTAGCAACACATGCCACCATTTCATCTGTTTTTGAACTATTGCTTTATATAGCCTGTAGTGTTACAATTGTATAACCAAATGCTCTCAGCAAGAGGATAAAAGATAGTTACTCTAGAGGGATTTAGAATACATTATGTGCAGACAACCAGCTGAAAGCTGCGTTTAATAACCCAACAAACAATTTAGTCCAGAGCATAAAACAAAAACGACCTGGACTGTTGTGATGGCCATGGTGAAGCCATATTCGTTCTCTTTGAAGAACAAACATTTATTCTCGCAGGCAGCCTTTCTCGCCGTCCAGGAAACGATCCTCTGGATTATTCCAAGAACACGCCAGTAAAAGACAAACACGCTAAATAATTCCAGTGCTTCAGTAAATATCTGTTTTTTAAGACTGCGTTTATGGAGGTTGTTGGTTATGTGTGTATATTGTTCATTTTTGTTTAAATTCAGCATATTCTGCCTCCAGTGTAAAGAAGAAAGGAAAGGCCCCATGAGCTCATTATTCTGCAACTTTCATCTGACCTAAAGCTCCGGGAGAATCATATCCACAATAAGGAAACAACGATCGAACAAGAAGAAATATCACATTTATGTTCGTACAGTAGCTTAGGCAACATCAAGGCGTCTGACAACTGACCCAGTGCTACAGACAGGTCGATTGGGCGCTAATAGGTACAATATGCCTGTACAGACATTAATTATGAGAATGAAAACTGCATCCCTGTGAGAGAGCATTTGAGGACAACCTAAAGCACAACCTAAAGCATCACAGCACGAGCGCGAACTAATTAATACCTTAATATTGTAGCCTTTAAACGAGACAGGCAATACAAACAAATAAACCACTGACACCAATACCCCTCCCCCAGTCCTATAAGGCAGATAACAAATATGGCGATATCAAATTCAGACATAGCAACGTGCTGCATGCAGTTCAGCTCCTGTCCTCCTGTCCCTCATCGCTGCCAGTCAGCAGATGAAGATGTGAGCAATATGGCACACAAGCAACACGTCTGATGATGAAGAGGGAGGAGGGGGGGACTAACAGGCAAATGTAATAATTGTCACACCGAAACCCCATTTTCTTCTTCATAACGCCTTTCAATTTATCACATTTTACCACTCTAGGTGTGAGTGTAACGCTGTAATGACAGTGAGGGTAGATCCAGGTCCATAACTGGGCTTCCTGTGTCATGTGTTGAGTATATGGAGACAAAACGCGCATACAGAGACAGACCAATGCAAGGACAGAAACTCTATGTAACCCATCTAACACATTGAGGACTTATCGATGTACTCATTACATGCTGAATGTATCAGACAAACCAAGGCCACATCTCTTTCTGTCTCCCTCACACACACACACACACACACACACACACACACACACACACACACACACACACACACACACACACACACACACACACACACACACAGACACTTGCCTTCCTTCTCACACGTTTCCCCTCTCATTTGTCTCTGCACTGGCTCCACAGTCTCTCGACCCCTCTCTCTCTCTTTTCTTTCTCTCCCTCCCTCTCCTTCCTCCTCTCTATTCCCACACAATGCATCACACTCGGTGTTCCTATCGACTGGCTTACATGCTGTAAAATACATTTTCCAGATTGATCACGCATATCACAGCAGCTTTGCAGCGGGGTCTAACCCTTTTGCCAAATGACGCCCACATCAATATTGAGGCATGCACTATCAAGGCAGAGTTTTTAAGAACGGGGGAGAGGGGAATATTGTTTGGTTTGTGAAGAATCACCTTGATTAAGCCACATGAGGTAGGATAGAGGTGGCTCTGTGTGGTGCGCAGGCTTTCCTTGCTGTCTGGGAAAAATATTAAACATTAATGCGCTCTCAGGCTGGCAGAGAGCTCACTGCTGTAGTTCCTCACGTATAGCCTCCCCTCCTTTGTTTTAGCATTGCCAGTTATGTCAGTGGGTCTGTTCAAATGTATGGTATTCACCCATTGTGTAATTACCACACTTAATCCCGTGTATCACCTCGTTTTCAGTGGTATAGATGTAACAGAAGCAAACAGTGTATTCATAATTATATGTGCCAGTATAAGGTAATGCCGAACAGTGACTCAGTCACTGTAGGTAGCACTTGCGCTTTTCTTATATGAACCATGAGCGCACAGAGACAACACAATCCTTTAGATGATATAACATAAAATATGCTTGAGAATGAGACATTGTTGCCTATTTCTTTTTTTAATAGTACAGTCACCATCACACAACTTCATCAACCGACCCTTCTGCAAAAAGCTGCATCATGGAGTAAGCAAATTGAAGGCAACAACCAATAAAATTCAAGAAACAATGAAAATTTTCAAGACGAAACAAACAAAATGTATTTGAAATGATATATTAAAAGTGCTTTTGATTTTCATGTCTCTCCTCTTTGACTGATGATCGACTCCACACGCACTCATGGCCAGGGGAAAGGCGCCCCAGACGTCCTCTCAGTAAAAATGTCTTGGAGGTCAGTTTGCTGCTGTTGCAGGTCCATCGTTTCAATTGGGAAAAAAGTTCAACCATCAGTGGTAATATTGTCATAGCGATTAGACTGTTTCTTATTCGTCTAAATTTCTTTATTTTTCTGTTTTTAAATTCTCACTTCAATTTTAATTCTTGGAGAACATAGCTTCGACAACATATATCGCACTCATTATAAGAAGCAAAAGGTTATATCAAAAAATTATTAGTATAGAATCACAGAAACCCTGGTTTAGAACCAGAAAAAATACAAAACAGAGAGGTACATAGACACAGGACAATTCTTATAATTGCTTGGAAACATTATTTTCCCGCTAAGTCTTGATTCTTTTTTTCTTACTGCGCATATGATGTTTTTCATTTTATTTGTATTTTTTACAAAAAAAAAGAAAATAAAGACTAGTATTTTACAAAATGAAGAGTATTGTTCTTGACGATGAGGGTGGATTTACACAGGTGTAAAGTCCAGTTCCAATATTTTTCTGTACATAATGTATTCCATCTCAGTCCCAGAAGACAGAAAAAAAGTAATGTCTTCCAAGTTCTCAGAAAAGGTCCTATATATAGTCTTCTTGGAGGAGGAGGAGAAGGAGGAGGAGGAGGAGGAGGAGGATGGGGTGAGGGGCGCAGAATTTTGGTCCTTTTTTTCCTCTCTTTTTCCCACTTTCATATAAGGATCATTGGATGGACATGTAAGGCCAGTTGAAGCTGCTCCCGGATAATAGCATATCCCTGATGAGGGTTTCAATAGGAGTTTTACCTACCAAGCGGACGAAGAACAGCTGCTCGATTACCGACGATGAGACGGTGCGCAGGGAGGGCAGCCGCAGCAGCAGCTTCCCAAAGCGGCTGGGCTGGTTCGGGTACTGGCTTCTCACGTACTCCTCCAGGGCGCACTGCGATTTCTCCTGAAGGCTCTCGATGTGAGCAGCATCCGACAGGCCGCAAGCGTCTGAGAAACACACACCAAAAACACTGTGGTTAGACTCTTCACGTCTCGAAAACCTCAAGGTACAACATGTTGTGGAGCAGTCCCTGAATCTGATATTATTTTGTTGTTAAACTTCAACATTTCGAGGAACAACTGAAACAATAACTGTTGGCAACAAATATATTATTTAAAAAAATATTATAGCCTATTATTAAAACATATCAGTCACCAAGCTTGCAGAGAAACAATGATTTTAAATACACATATTACTGTTTCTGTACATATGTATATTTAAATATATAGAACTCAAATTACACTGCTGTAATTTCTGCTTAGTATGTTCGGTAAAAAATATGAACACAAAAGCACATGGTCAATTTTAGCCTCATGTGGGCTCAGCTTTAGAAAGTGCACACCTTGCCATGCCCAATTTATGTCCTGCAGAAGCACTTTGGTTATCATTCAACATCCGCCTTTACGTGTTATTGACAAAGTGGAATGAACAAACACACTGCCCAAACATGCTACATCACACAGAGCGTGTGGGACTGTCATACAGAATAAACAAGGGGCTTGCTGCTGTAGTAGGGGATGCACAAGTCAGTGAAGGATATACCTGTCTGCTCTTACTACAATCAACAATAATATAGTGTTGAATGCCATGAAAACAGTGTTGTTAGGGTGTATAGGAAGAAAGGATGGGGCAATGGAGCAGGGGCGAAAGGTAGGGTATAGGCCTAAAGGCCGATGATCTTGATGTCTGGACTATGGGGATTCAAGTATAAGGAAACATAAACGGCACAGATGAAACTGAAATTACACTAGATGTAATGTGACCTAATTACTCTGCAGTAAGCTGTTAAGTCATTTCGCCGTTCTTCTCTCCATAGACCACTCTTGGCCTGTTTTTTTTTTTTTTTTTTTTTTTTTTTGATGGAGCCTATAGGACAGGCCGCTGGAAGCAATCAAATTTATTACAGGGGGTGAAGTCAATAGTCACGCAGAAGCGACAGAATATGTCAGAAAATGAGCCTGTGCTACAACGCAGGCGAGGCGCCTATTTTGGTGCTCACTGGTGGGCTATGCAGTCCTGCGCAGCCACGCTTCAGTATAGACAAAAGCATATAAGGCTTGTTAGTGTCGTTCGATGTTTTAGCCTGTTATAAAGAGAAGTGCTTTTCACACAAGCAGGCGTGTTCTATAAACTGCTGTAAACGCAAGCAGCATAATCGCTGGCATATATGGTCCCACATGGAGTCTAGGCTGTCCTCAAAAGATTCTGTATTGAGCTGTGCTTTTGTAGAAACTACACAAGGAAGACATCTTTAGTTTCTAAGCACTAATACATTAAACACCGGACAGAGGCTTTTAAGCCTATTCGTGATTCTTCAGTGCTATAACTCACTATGGCCAGACACAATAACCTTATGAACCCGGGGGCATCGCTGAGATCTCGGGGTGATTTACTGTGACCTTAGTCCGTTCGGTCAAAGCCCCATGTATGCAAATCCCTTTGGATTAACGCTGAGTGTCCCTTTTAAAATCTACAGAAATCAATAAGGTGGAAATTAATTACATTTGGACATTTGTGGTAAAATATAATACTTGAATGTTGCAATGCAGCGATATAGGGAGTGCAGGGGATAGGCTTCAGTTGAATGTATGCGTCAATAGAAAGCTGGTCAAAGGCACCCCATAGTTCTCTATTAGGCCTGCCTGCAACCCTGCACCCCACTACCTCAATATACTGAGACATGAGAGAAGATAGCTTCCAGATTAGCAAACAACTATGTCTGTGGTAGGTTAGCAAAGGCACACACTGCAGCGTGCTCACGTGGATAAGGACTTAATGTGAAACAAGGATCCTAAACTGTGGTGAAATAGTGTACCCTGGCTACTTGTTTATGCATCAAATACTGACAAGTCTGGTGTTATTAAAGGCAAACAATCCACGCTGGTTCTGGCAAAGTGCCACATGACTTTTTTTATAGCCAACACCAGTTGTAGCCCATCAACCTAACTAAATGATCAGTTAGAAAACATGGACGATGTTAATGTGTGTATGAAGTTTCTCTGGGTAATCCGTGGTGAATTACTGAAACACCGTGCAATAGGAAAATATTGCCAAAATGTTAAGTGCACACGTTAAAGCGAATCTAACAGGATGTCACATTACTTAAGTGTGGTAACTGAGGCAAAGTATCAATGTATTTGTGTTAAAGCACATATTTACCTCTTAGTATGCCTTAACATTTTTGGCGTGTCAAAAAAAAACTAGTTGCCAAACCCCTAAACTGAAAAGTAGATATAATGGCTCCTGAAACTAAATATATATATATAAATAGAAAGATCTGTAACTAAAGAAAAAACTATATGGTAATGTGTTCGCCAAAAAAAGAAAATTGAAAGTTGAAGCTGATATAGTGGCTTGAAATACAATGTCTGAGTTCTTCTTTACAAGTTTGGTGAGCACTCAAACTTTGGATAATTTAGATCCCGTTTACAGAGTTTATTTTTTTACTTTATACACACTGTATGACATATTAATATGGTGTCATATAATTGATCAATAATATATTATGTTATAATTTAAATTTAAATATAAATATAATTTAAAATATAATATAATAACAGTTAAGATATACATGTAGTTTTATATTGTGACGTAAAGTAAATAATAAACAATAATTACTGAAATTTGCTCTAGGACAAGTGCAGCTACTCAATATTAAATTAAGCTATGACGCTTTCTAGGGATATTGAAAGTGGGAAATATTTCAATATAACTCCACATCTCAAAACTACTGTAAAACTGAATATTTTATCACGAACGTGTCCAATTATAGGATATGTATAACTATGTTACAGAATTTTGTAATGGGCAAAATCCGAGACAATGAGGTCAAAACTTTGAGGTAAGTTCTGAAGTAGTTTGGGGCCTGTGAGTGAGTTTAGACTTTCCCTTTTCTTCCTATCACCACCAGACTCCCTTGACACAACAGGCCTAATGGCACCAAGCGTACACAACCCACCCCAAAATAGCATCTAAATTACGCACCGAGAGTAAATGAGGACCTTTAGGACCTTGTCCCAGTCAGCCATTAATTAAGCTATCAACAATGTAGGTTACTTTTGGAAATTGCTGCTGATGACTTTTCAAAGCGTGTGCGACAAGAGAAACTATGCTCAATAACTTAGAAAATTAATAGGTCAGCTAAGATTAATCTACAAACAATCTATACAGCAGTGCTGCACTGAGTCCTACAGAAGCGATGCACTGATCATATGAGTCAACATCCATCAGCTTTTTTGATCTCAGTCTGCTAAGGATTATTTCCTTCCCCCCAAGACATGTGTTTGTGCACGCAAAACAAGGATAAAAGCATGCACCAACACTCATAAATGCATCAGCTGTCATATATCACACAGTGATAGACTATTTCATCTTTACGCTCGATTATTTGACACCTGTTCTAAAATTTATGGACGCGAACCTACAATATCGCTCTCGGCTCAGACGTGTTCAAAAAAGTTTAAACTCAACACCAATAAAATATTTACATATATAAGATTGTCAATTATATCTTTTCTTAGGCGCATTGAACTGAGTGATGCACTAAAAAACTTGATGCGCTCACTCAATCTGGATTTGTTTACACGTCTTATGCTGCGGCTACAACGGACATGGGAATGCATGTAAGTGGATATGTAGCGAGCTGTTGACAAAATAGCTATTCAATCGGCAACACAAACATCTCGTAAACTTAGATTTGTGACCAGTCTATACTTGACAGCCATATTCTTGATGCCACAGTGTTTCGCCCTTCGAGCCTCGCTCCTAGTAACATTACTGCAACTATAGGCCTTATTTGATTATAGACGTGTTTCTATGTGACATGTCGGACACCCACCTGATGTAAAAAGCACGATGGCCTTGAGGCAGCTGTACTCTGCCGAGTCAACGTGCAGGGTCTTAAGCTTCTCCACTTGCTCCTGGAAGATCCGGATGTGATCCATGAAAGCCACGACCCGGTCCGCGGACATCGGGGAGGCGTGGAGGCCCGCCGCGGCGAGCAGAGGGGCAACATGTAGAGGCATGGAGCACTGGGCTGCGTTAAGCACAAACAACTCGCTCCACGTCAGCCTGAGAAGGGACACCTGGTCGGTGATCTGCAGGTCGGGAAAGAAAGGGATGTTTCTCGCCCACTCCACGGCGCTGAAGAGCAATCGAGCAGCCAGCTCGCAGATGTTCTCGATGCCCATGATATTGTTGGGCTGCATGCACTGGCTCCCGTAACGGGACGTCGGGTAAGGCTCGGCCCGCAGCAATAAAGAGATGTATCCGGACAGATAGCAGTGGCCATTCAGAGGGTCCCCGTTCGTCAGCGCATACTGGCCTGGGTTGGGTTGAGTTGGCGGCATTCGTCCTCGCTGAACCGCTAACAAAAAGAAAGAGAAAAAAGAGGAAATGTGCATCCAGGACTGATAAACATAGTTCAAGAGTAGTAACCGTAGAGCAAGCTACAGCTAGTCTTTTTTTCTCCTCAGTAAAACGGCTTGCACTGACATCTAAATTCAGCACGCTTTTCCAAACATATTGACTAGAGTATGCCGTTTGTAAGAGCAAATTATTATATCGACAGAATAAACATCTCATCAAAACAGATGTGTTTTGTCCCTCAACCTTCCCACTGTTTGTATTTCTATTAAGGGTTGCACGTTACATGTATGCAGAATGAAAATACAATCACTTTTATACATCAAACATACATTTCCTGCTGTACAAAACACATTTAACAAATGCACTATTGTGAGTATTTCAGGGCGTTATTGCATATTGGATGCAGCAGCCCACTTACATTACTTTACCATTATATTTACGTGGGCTTTTGTTTATATTAATAATCCATCATTGTGGCCAAACATATTACAAATATGATTGATAATTAGTGTTTGAGGCAATCACATTTACACATTTTAGCCAAACCCAAAGGTCAGCTGGTAATAAAAGGAATTCAGCTATTGATTAATATTAAATAAATAAAATATTTATGTAACTCATGATACATTACACGTGGTCTTGTAGTTTATGCTGCAAATTATTAGATTTTAAATCAGGGATGTTTGCATGAATTGGAATAAAACACTTGACATAGAGAGGAAAGTTATACGGCCTGTAATGCACCAGGCAAAACAATGAGCCATGAACAACTTCAGCGGCATTATTCAGTGTGTCTGAGCTGTCTAGTCAGCATAAGGAGCTAGAGTGAGACGTGGGTTTGTAGTGTGTTCATTTTACATTCACACACAGAGATTACAAACCCTTCTGTAGAAATATAAATTATAAACTACACATACATATGGAAGGGACTATTTGCCTTGCACACTAAATACACACACACATACACACACACACGCACACACACACATACACAGACAGACAGATAGACAGGCAGACATACAGGCACACACACACACACACACACACACACACACACACACACACACACACGCACACGCACATACACGCACACACACACTTCTGCTCTGAAACCTATACGTAAAAATGGCCTGCTGGACCGAATGCCTTTGCTTGATAATAGTACAATTTAGACTGCAAGGAAAAACTAAATAAAAGGGTCAGCTAGACGAGCCGCTTTGTTCAGGCGACCTGCATTCACAAGCATAGCTGCTGTGGCTGCACTGGCCTTTTACCTCTCTTACATAGGCAGAAATACTAATCATTCATGCAAACATCCCTACAAAAACATGGATGGAGACTGCAGTATGCCCAGCCGTATGACTGTGACCTTAATGCAACATGGCAGCCCTGTTCGTCTGCTACTATGCTATGCGTAATCATGAATGGCTTTAAAAATATATTCACCTTCCCGTCGCATTCCCACTTTTAAACATTTCTTCAGCCGGCAGTATTGGCACTGGTTTCGGTGGTGCTGGTCAATGGGACAGTTCCTATTGGCACGACATGAGTATGTTAAGTTCCTCCGTACACTCCTCTTGAAGAAACTTTTGCATCCCTCGCAGGTGAACTGGCCATAGTGTTTGCCGCTCGATTTGTCTCCACAAACCACACATTCGATATGCTGTGGTCCAGAATTTTGACTCCCCTTCTCTCCGGCGGTCCCCGGTGTGGACGGGGGTCCAGGCTGGCTGGGGGTCTGCGGAGTGTGCGGCGCCGCTGACGCCGTCTGCTGCTGCTCCCTTGCCGGCTGCGCTGCTGGGTTGGGGCCGCTCGGAGGTCCTCCGGCCACGTCTTCCTGCGGATCTCTCCAGACGCTAACTACCATTGCCATATCTCGGCTCCTGAAAGTGCTATAAAGCGAAATGATCGCCGGTGTTTATAAAGCGGTGGACAAAAAACGAGATCTCAAAAGACGGGGCAGTGCAAAGTCAAATCGGAGCACGCAATCTCCTATGGGGTAAGAAGGAGAGTACAACGCGATCAATACATTCAAAATACAGGAGGGCGATTGAATAGGCACCCGATCAGGATTTGCAAGTATCGGGAGGCCAGTTCCAAGGTAAATTGCAGACAGCCATTCAGGAATCCCTAATCTTGAAGGAAAAACAGAGTCCAGTCGTAACAAATTGCAGTTTGATATAAAATAGCCACAAAGGAAAGGCAGGAGCGATTCACAGGCAGGAACGAGTAAAAAACCTTTTGCTGGAAAGACTCGCGATCCAAAGTGCTGCGGAGATAAATTCCTTTCTCTTTTCTTCCCCTTGCTCCTTTACACTCCCGTCTTCGTCGTATCGGAGGGGAGGAAAAACTGAAGTGCCGGATTTTTACATCTATATTCTTAAATAAGCCTCATCATCTCGCCCAGCAGCGAAAGAAAACCGCGTCGCCGAATGAAGTGCCCATGTATAGTTTCACCTCTCTCCAGCAGGAGGAATGGAGATACGAAGAGAAAAGATAAAAAAGAAGACCAACACCAACAACTAATAGAATATGCAAGAAGAAGGAGAGACCCAAAAATGAATGCGCTTAAACGGGAGGACCAGCAGAGCAATGTTTCCGAAACGGGGGATCTGCGCGAATGTCTGTATATAGTGAACTTTGACACTACTATTGAAACTGACACGTTTCTATGGAGATCGCTGCGCCTTATATGGTGCTCATGTCAAGGAGCCAAGAGAGGGGCTGCTGGAGACTGATAATCAAAGGCGACTGACTGGCCAGAGCCCTGCATAGAGGAGGAGGAGAGGAGGAGAGGGGGGAGATAGGGAGAGAGAGAAAATGGGAGGCTAAGGTTATAGCCAAGCCCTCTCTTTCTCTCCATTGGTTAGAGTCCCCCTCCGTTCATTCACTGCAAAAAATGTCCATCTCGATAAGTCATTGGGTCTCGTGTTCAAATCTTGAAATGTTATATTTTTTTCTGAAAACACAGTAGAAAAAAAAATGCAAGTGCAGAATTCCGCTTGTTTCTAATGGCAGTCCGAGTAGTTTGTAGAATAATTAGGAGTCAATATCATGAAATAAAGCAGAGCATGTAGAGAGACTCCTTTATAAATGAACAATGATTTAATTCATACAATTTATAGTGATGGCTAGATTGGCATTGGAAACAAGTGGAAGCATCTCGTCCAGATGGAAGATTCAGTCTCCTGTTTAGTTAAATCCAACATTTCCAGACTCGATACTGAACTGACTGATGTCTGGGGATGGATATTTTTTGCAGTGTTGCAATCTACGGCTGGAGGGGCTGGGGGGCTCTGACAGGCACAATTTACATTGAGCTCGCCCCGCGCTGCTATTTACTTTGAAACCTGATTAGTATGGGCCGTCTATTGTCACCAAAAAGAGGAAGAAATCCTGAATAGAATAGCAGAAAAAAAAGCGGGGTAAAGGCAAGGGGGGACAAAGCTTTTACGCACGACAAATAAACCAAAAAACTGTGCGCAGCAGCAAAAGGGGGACTCTGGCTCAGAATTTCCCCCAAAGTTTCAAAATGGTTAGTCTTGGACTCCTATCTTTATTATAAAATTAACGGATGTCATTATTGGTTTGAAGCAGATTTATATTTTCACACGTTGTTTTGTCTTTGGCATGCGCATTGCGGTACATCCTCGTCTGTAATCGGCACAGTCTCGCTGATTAAAACTTACAATTTAGTTAAAACGAGCTTATAAAGGGAGGAAAATGTCAATGGGGAGAATGATGCATAAAAGACAGTGTCTTATACAAACGGGATGCCGTGCCAGCGGCCGAATATCTCTAAAATTAGACGGAGCAATAAGCAATACTCAATAATTACCGAGGTCCTATAGTCTCCACCATCACTGAGCTGGTGTCACATTATGTCTTAATAATGACATTAATTCAAAATCTTGTGAAGTTGCTGGGAATTTGCATGGGGATTCCGGCTTTTTTTGTATCAGGGTTTCTGCAGGCTTACTACCTCTCTAACTCAAAAATGTCTGGATCGCGCTGCCATCTAGCGTACATTGTACAATTACAACCTCATATGAATGCATGCACAAGTCATCGAACATGAATTTTTTAAACTTCAAAGTTAATTTAAAAAATAAAATAAGCCTTAATCTTGCGTACCGTTCCCTCACGTCTTTTTTTACTTTCTCAAAAGTAAACAGTTTTGATATTATAGTTGTATAACGGAGAAAGAAAACTTTCAAAAGAATAATAATAATAATATAGATGATATTACAACAAAAATATAAGTATCCTCAAAAGTGCACAAGCAATTTGATTGCATGGGATTTAGATGGAACATAAAGTCAAAAGGATGTGCGTAAATCATATTCAAAAACCTGGAAATACGCGATGTTGGGAACAAATACACATTCAAAATACATAACATTATTATTTAATATAAATAAACTAAGTTGCTGTATACAGATCTTTAACCACATAAAGCTATACGCAGATATAACGGAGCGTAAATATGCAAGTGCCCCCTTTGGAAACGCATAGGAGGGATGGGTTGTTTTTTAAGTATTCAACAAGAGAGCTCTCTCTCCCGTCCCTGTCTCGGACACTCCACTGAAACTCCCCGGCCATATCTCCAGCTCTTTGAAAAGGTGAAACCAATAAGATTAAATCGGACAACGAATTCTTTTCTTTAAGTGTATCATTAAGATTTAACTCCAGAGATTGGAAAGGGGCTCCGCGGGAGAAGAGGAGAGCAGAGGGAGAGGGACAGCGAATGGGAGAAGGGTTGGGGTTCTAATAGAAAGCTGGGAAACGGCGAGAGAAAAAGGAGAAAGTGGACAGCAGGACATTAAAAGAAGAAGCACCAGCGACGGCGGTTACAAGTCGAGGAGCAGCCTTCTACCTGGATCAAACCAGACACCGATAAGGCAAGTACAACATTTATTTATCACTTCTCCTACGTTACACACGCATGGCTCAGAATACAAGGCTAAATTATCTATGTGGTAGCCACATGACCGTTAACTTCACACCATGAAACGGACCCGGGCAGTGTCAGAGTCACAACTTTTTAACTAGTGGACAGTCGCATCTTTTCTCCACATTATCACCGATTATGAGACTCATTCTCCCGTTTTCCAGCTGTCCTCACTGATTTGTACACCAGATAGTAGTTATTAAAAGCGGGTTGTAGTACCGCTGGACATGGGGAGTGTGTATTTTTTTTGCACCTCCCGTACACCTCACCTGCAAGGCTATTTGTTGTTTGAACACATAATGAAAAGATCGATAGCAGGCTGTTTGTCTCAGCGATAGTGTCACCGGATTAAAAGGCTGATCAAAGAGACCAGCCGTTGCCAATCTTTTACGCTGTTTTCCAAGTGCCAGTTTAGCCACAATACTGTCAGATGCAAATATTATAGATTGATGCAAAATCTCATGCACCGGCAAGAACACGTTGCGTGTGAGAAAAGATTGCAGCGAGGGAACGTAAAATGACATACAACGTGATTTATCAAAGCAACATTATTGATGTAAAGGGATTGTAATGAAAACTGATACAAAATAAATAGTGTGGCAATGTAGACCACTTATTCCAGGACAAACTGCACGCCAATCAGCTTTGTAAAATAACCATAATAAGATTTAACTTAATCCTCTCATGGGTGCATAAAGTTCATGCTAATTAATCATTTCACGTGAGCCATGTAACATACATTTTTCATTTCCAATTCTCTACGTATTTTACCTTTTCATATTTGTACAGCAAAATATGCATAGTCTGTTAAATTATTGAAAACATGTAAAGAATTACATAATCACATTATTATTAAACATGTCCAGGTAATGGATGCATTTACGCATTAGCAGCCGTCTTACTGTAATCTCATGCTTTGCTCTGCAACAGATAATTAGTGATCTTAGAATATTGAAATTATATCTGATTTTTTCTATTTTAATCCAAATTGAAAAATCCACATATTATAATCCATAGATTATCTATAACTGTTTCAATTTAATGATAGCTTTGTCAAATGACCTGATTGGTTAAACATTGATAGGGATAGGCACATACCAGTTTTGCCAAATCTGTTATGATCAATAACTGATGCTTTTTTTTACACAGACACAGTAGGACGTTGTAAAACTCACGAAATGCAGCTTCAAGCTGAAACCAACTAGCAGCACAATGAGTAGGGAAGACACTGAGGTCACAAGTGCAAGGCCCCCCAATAAAACAACACATGGCTATCAGGACGCGTTTTAGAGCATCTAAAGCGATGCAAACGGATGTAGGGATTTAGAAATGGTCGAGGGTAGGTTTATTATTGATTGTGTGTAAGCACATCACGATACATCCACAGCATATAGCCCAAAAACACATTGTATAGGTTGATTCGCTTTTCAATGGGGCCTCTGCTTAAAACGCCTCCTGTGTGCACACCAGTGTTGTGTTTCTGGACGCCGGACTAGAGGGCCACATCCAGCTGATGCTGTACCATGCGACTTCAACGTCTGCCTGCACAATTCAAACGATTAAACAACCAACATGAAGTGATGAACACCTCGAGCACAGTTACACTTCTCCACGTTGGGTCCTGGCTATTTGTATGAATAATAGACACTGATTAATAGTCATATCGAGCATGTGTGACAATACAATAAGATGCAGCTCCAAATCTCAAAAATAACTTAACACTTGTTGGACTGTGCTTCTGTGTAATAAGGACAAGTTTGTCACTACATTTATTTTCATTAATAATGAAGTGACTTAAGATTTAGTTGGTAAACACTTAGGCGCCGCTGACAATGGCATCACACTGAGTAGTCTGTCATTTAGTGGAGATGGTCCTTTGCAGAATATTTTATATTGTTATATACATATTCCGAGCAGATGAGACCAGTGACATTATGGCAATGTGTTTTACATATGGCATTAAAGCAATAACACGATGTAGATGTAAACCATCTTACAGCAGAGATGGCATGGACAATAAATTAAGACAATACATACGTTTAGTCACTCGTCTATCTTTCAACGATATGTTTTGAGTATAATTTGTTTTTGCAAATGAGCTCCTGGATTTGCTGTCTACATGAAAGCAGTAACCCTGCAGTGGCATATTGATTTATGCTGGGGAGAATTTCTTTTTTAATTACGCTAAAATCGTGACATATAAAATTAAATAAAGGTTTTCGCCCTGTTTGAAACAACAGGGGTTTTGACATGGTGTTATAAGTGACTCCCCAGTTGCTACAGTGAAGTTAGTGTAACTTTTCTCCACACCTGTAAAGCCTATACGTATAGAATGTCACCAAGAGAGAAACAAAGGCAGATTTTCACCGTGCGCACTCAGCTGAACACACAACAAACACGAACACTGTCATATTTTTGCAAGTCCTAATTAAAAAAAAATAATTCAAACTCATTCTTTTGTTGCTTTGAGTGGTTGTGTGTTGAAAAGGGAGGTGGTGGCGAGGGCTGTGTGTGTGTTTGTGTGTGTGTGTGTGTGTGTGTGTGTGTGTGTGTGTGTGTGTGTGTGTGTGTGTGTGTGGGTGTGTGCGTGTGTGTGTGTGTGTGTGTGTGTGTGTGTGTGTGTGTGTGTGTGTGTGTGTGTGTGTGTGTGTGTGGGTGTGTGCGTGTGTGTGTGTGGGGGGGGGCTTCTTTTTGTCCAAATCTGATCCCCAAATTATTCTGGGGGCTCAGATTGGTGTGAAAGGGACGAGAAGGTCACTTGAAATCGCCTTTTATCCGCTGGCTTTTTTTTCTATGGATCAGCAACTTTCAATAGACATAATCTAATCGCTCTTAATGGAAAGGCCATTCGTGAGAAATAGTGGAAATATCGTTGAGCCTATAGGCTACAGCTATTTAAGACCGAAGCATTTAACAAACAACAAGAGTTAACAAAATAGCATGGCTATTAATTATTACTAGAAACTGAAAAGTGTCGCCCCAAAACAGGGAACGTTTACATATCAGTATAAAACCGACAGATGCAAACAGCAGTCTGTATATTAAGGATTAGATATAACTTAATTTGTATTACAATTACCCTGTTTATTCTATATTATTTAATCATAATAGTATGTTTTTTAAAGTAATCTTTTTGCCCCAAAATGAATTTAGTTTAACTGTAAAATTGCGTTACCCCCACAGTGTGAATCATCCTAGTTTGTATTATTGTGCATTTCCTCATTATTTTTAATATGGTCTCGAGTCTCCAGAGATTTGAGATCCTTCAGTTTTAGACGTGATGAAT
This sequence comes from Cottoperca gobio, assembly GCF_900634415.1. Classification (NCBI taxonomy): domain Eukaryota; kingdom Metazoa; phylum Chordata; class Actinopteri; order Perciformes; family Bovichtidae; genus Cottoperca; species Cottoperca gobio. The sequence continues at coordinate 8,478,334 of NC_041363.1, forward strand.
GAAAGTCTGTTTCCAGGGTTTTTGCATCCCAGACTATAATTGAAGACAATAACTGCAATGACTTTCCCAATTAGGCTTGAGGTTGGAGTTAAGTTAGAGGGACTGTCAGTTTAAGCTATGGGCAATGGCTTTATTGCTCACTAACCATCATTTCTTTAGAGCCCATGTGCTAATTACTTTGGATGGTCCCAGAGACGGAGATTATAAATCCATTAGCACCCAAACCCTCGTGGTTCCACAGTGCAAACACTGTAATTTTGTAGTACACCCAAAAAACAAACTTTAAGTACCAGCAGCTAGATGAAGGGAAACAGATTTTCAACAGTGTGTGTACTTCTTAGGGATCCACTGTGAAGGGAAGCCCTGCGTATATCAATCAGCAGCTAAACCGAAACACAGTGTAAACTAAGCAGGAAAGAAAATGAACTGACAGGGGAAAATGTCTTATCAGTGGCCGGTGGTTATGTTTAAACACGACATGTTTATATTACCGTGTCAACTAAATGCAGCATTGTAATCATAAATGATCAACACAACACATTTTTAATATTGTGGTTTCTATTTTTATGCAAGTTTGGAAAATCATTTATTCTTATTCCCAAAGTGCACGGTAAATATCCAGGGAGCGACGCAGCCTGAAGGAATGAAGTGAATTAAAATAAGACATACTACCTGTTTGACTGCGTTTAAAGAACGCAATACAAAAACCGGGACCCAAACGGGGGTGCGTGTGAAGGCATCTCACCCTTAAAGTAATTTATTTCAGGGAAACCGGAGGGCAAAGGTGGAATTCTTGAGAAATTCAACAAGGATAAGGGAGCTTTAGGAATTCTGCACGCAGATTACCTTTCATCCCATCCTCACATTATCCGACAACACACAGTAGAAATATAGCTCAGCGACAAAAGAGCGAGATTACCCTCCGACACAGAAGAGTGCAAAACAATTTTTAAGAAGTATTGCGATTATAGGGGAGCGAACAAGGGGAGAGAGAGAGAGAGAGAGAGAGAGAGAGAGAGAGAGAGAGAGAGAGAGAGAGAGCAGGAGAGAGGAAGAGGGGGGTCCAGTAGAGTGGTGATTCCCTGTGTGCTTTCAAAGGGGGAGACAAAAAAAAAAAGAAGCTCGCCGTTCACAAAGTGTCCTGTCACTGTTGTAGTGCTGTAGTGTATGGGTGGACATCTAAAAAGAGTTCACTCATACATATTTATGGTGAGTAAATTTACATCAAACACAATGTGAAACTGAGCAAAGGATCACAGATTAGTCCTCTTTTGGTGACAGATTGTTGTTTACACTGTTGGTTATGATGCCTTGCAATGATCACTGACACTGGGTCAGAGTTTGACCCCCTTCTGGTTTTAACTTGTTGGTTGTTTTGGTTTGTGAATAAAAGAGTGACATCACATTAGCCCTGCATTATATTTCCTCAATTTTCTAACCCTAAAACCAACACACAGCAGGGGCTTAATTAGAAATGTAGTGTAGCTGAACCATCCACATGCTGGAGCTGAGAATGACTGAGCACATTGGAGCAGTCTAGTTTACAGTACAGAGAAAAAATGTAATCATTTCCGCACAAACTCTCCGAGTCTGTTTGAGTGAAACACACATTCATTTGTCAACCTTGAAAATATTATGTGACATAAATGAATAGCTGCTATTAAAGTTTTACTTTTGTACCGTCTTAAACACCTGTAAATAATGTTTAATTCAATGCTAAAATATTAGCCAAGACAGCAATTGTGTGTTTCAATATATCACACATTTCTAAATGAAAACACTATTAAAACATAATATTTAAACTAAAAGATTTCCCTCCCTCTCTTTCACACCTCACTCACGGACACAACTCTCTTGACATTTTGTATATTTTATTTGAAAGGTGTCTGGTGTTTGCACGTGTGGGCACATGTGTGTAAAAAGACAGTGAAGTGAAGGTGTGAAGGTGGCCTGTGTTTAGTGTCCAGAACTGGCAGATTGTGACCTTATCAATGTGAAACTCTTAAGATAAATTATTCATAGCACCTGTTTGATGTCTCCGGCCAAAGAATGACAAAGGTGTAAGATTTAAGATCCATCTCAAAAATCCATGAATATCAGCCGCTGTGCTCCCTTGTCCCCTTTTTTAAAAGCAGAAAAAGAGGGAGATAGGCTGCATTTTAAACCACAAAAATGAACAATTTGTTTCCTAACAGGGGGTGCAGAAGAGAGCGGCCAGGGAACAGCCATAGATACAGTACAGTAGTAAGTGTATGCTAATCTTCATTTGCACATGTATTAATAAAACTCCACTGGAACTCTATCTAGCAGTTTCAGTGTGCAATGTGTGGCTTCTGTCTTAATGCCATGTGACTCACAGGTGTCCAATGATTATATGTCGGTCACTGAAGCAGGCCACCCACACCGTCACTGCCTGCTTTATCCTCACTTTAATTTGAAACTTGAAGCAGAGAGTTTGAGTGATTTGGTGAAGCTAACCTTGCCCTTTTGTAACCGAGTTTGTGTTGTGTCTCCTCGCAGGCAGAGAGCAACATGGCGGCCAGGTGTTCAGAAACACAGCGGGACGTGTCGGTGTGGTGCAAGGACTGACACTGGGATGAGATGTAATTTATTGCGAGTGCTGTTTGATTATGGGACGTTGATGGTGATACCACTGCTTAGTATGAGCGTTGGGCTCACTTGACATGACAGCGCGGCACTGACAGGCTTATTGTCCTTAATCATATACGTGTGTGGTAAATATAACATCAACTGTAAATGAATAGTCACTCTCAGAATAGATTTTAAGAGGCTGCCCTTTCTGAATTCTATTAGTCTGTTCAGCTTTGTTGTACATTACAGCTTTTCTAATCAGAAATGAATCCTAGCATCCTGGAACTCAAATCATTTCTCAATGATTTGCTTTGGAAAAAGACCATAGTATGCTTTTTGGGAACATTTACATAGCTAGAGGTCAACATAATACGCTATAAATAAAACAAATAAGGATGGATATTAATGATGATATATACAAATGTACTGCGCAGGAGCTTGAATTATGTGAGCGTGCTGAAGGAGAGGTAAGGAGACACTCTCAAAGGCGCTTTCACACATGTTTGTGTGTTTACTTGACTGTGTGTGTGTGTGTGTGTGTGATAGCCAAGTCAATTTCCCCTCAGATGTTCCCTTTGACCTTTGACCCCACAGTTGGGGTCAAGCCCTGACAAATGAGATGGTCGAGTTCTGGCCAGAACTGCAAACATTCCACAACAATCTTCTGTCCTCCCTCTCCCCTCTCTTCATATCCGTCATTCCTCACCCCTTCACTCCTCTCCGTATGTCTCCTCCACGAGAGGAGGGAGAAAGTTCTCATTACACACAAACATGTTTTATTAAATTGGCTGTGGGAATCCTACAGCACACACCCATCAAATTAAGAATTACGGCATCGGTTAAATTTAATATCCCTAACATCTGCCTTGTTTACAAAAGGAAAGAAAACAAAAAGAGAAGCTGTGTTAAAGACTTGGATATTATAGCCCTGCACTTTGAAAGCACACTGTGTGTGTTTGCAAAGCTTGTCAGTGATGTCAAAGATGAGAAATGTTGCAGTGTGGTTTTGTACACACACTGCTGGCTCGAGCATTTCCGGCAACATTTCTCACTCTGCCTCCCTCACACCATCCGCTCTGCTGCAATATCCCCACATTTTTCCATCCTTTCACTTCTTCCCCCTCCCTCCCTCTCCGTTCGCCTTCTCTCCGCTCTCTGACCACTCTTGCTCCTGTTACCCTTCCTCTCTACTGCAACCCCCTGCTCAATCTCAGCCTCTCCCTCCCTTCGTTCTCCTCCCAGCACATTCACTCACTCCCCCCCTTCTCTCATTTTCCTCCACCCACTATTTTCTCTGATTTTCGAGCCTGTCGTTCCACAGAATGCTACCACCTGTGTCTTTAGAGGGAAAAGAAGGAGGGGGGGGGGGCCTATTGGTATTCCTCTTTGGAAAGCTGGTTAAGGTAAGTGGCACCCTCTATTACAATGACACGGCAAATAATGGTGCTGCCTGTTGTGTTTCTGCATTAACTTTTTTTTCATGAAATGACCCCGGCTTCCTAAGCATCACCACCCTCCATCAGAGCTCTAGCTACAAGCCACTGCTGTAAAAACACAGACAGTCACCATCGATGAACGTCAGCAGAGCAACCATAGTGCCACATAGGAGCCTGGAGACCAACAAAGCTGGTTGATAAAGTAACACTGAGTGGATCATGCTCTTGAACTTGCTTTCATAATGATGTAATATTACTAAAAGGAGATGCAACACAGCAAAGATCTTAATAAAAACACATCAATCTCAATGTGTGTGCGTATGTGTTTTTTCCCCTCTCACTCCCGGTTGAATTGTGATAACATTTGATGTCGGCTGTTATGTGATTCATCGACGGGTACAGCTGCTTCACATGGATCTTGGCCTGGACAGGACTGTTTCCTCACAGGGCAGCTGATCACATGACTCAATCACACGAATAGATCTGAGCTCCAACTGGCTGTGCACTGGCGCATCACCGTGGCGAATCTGCGTGCATGTATACAGCTCTCTGCTTTGAATAGTAAAATGGTGGGTTGTGTTTTGTCTTCCCAGGCAAGAGGGCAGTGAGTTCTGTGTACGCCTGCTGGTGGGGACTCATAGAACAAGGGCTGTTGCTATGATGATGTACAATGCAAAATAATATGTCATCACAAGGACAATTCGCTAGGATCCACAATTGAACTGAAACAATGCAATGCCACATAGTGAAGTTGTGCAGAGTAAAATGTGTGGTTTCAATATATCTGTTCATTACTGCAGGGCTGTCCTGATTCCTCTCTCTCTTTCTGCCTCCACCTCTTGGCCCCCGTTTCTCCCTCCATTTATTTTCACATCCAAGTTATGTCCATGCATTAATGACCAGTTGGCCGCCTGTATGTCCAGTGTAAATAAATAATAAAGTTCTCCTATCATTCTCATCACCATCAGCTTGGTGAGGATAAAGCAGACAGCAAGCGACAGGCAACAGGGAAAATATGTGTAGGCGTGTGTGTGTGTAATCGTGGCCATGTCCATGGTGCAGTTCAACTGACTGTGTTTACGTCCCTTTCCTCCTCCTCCTCCTGCTCTGTATGTCCACAGGCAGCTCAAGGATGTAAAGGAAGGGCTCAGAGCCACTTGATTCCCTGCCACCACCCACCGTTGCCCCAGTGTTACCAGAGCGTGGATGTCTGCCCCTGTCCCCCAGAGCTTCAGTTTCGCTCTCCCCCACCCCTTCTCTACCAACACGCACCCACCAACCCAGCCCCCCTCCCGACCCCCAATCCCTCCACCTCGCTGCCTCGCTCCCTGATTCAGTGTGTAAAAGCGCCCCCTGAATGATGGATTACTGTGTCACCGCAGCCTGCGAAGGATTAATTTGTTTCATTGATTTCTCTTTAGGCAGAATGCCAGCGTCTGCCGCTTCCCACCTTTTCCCCAAGACTCGCAGCTGTAATAGACGGTAATGGCCTAAGACAAATCAACCCGTTTCTTGTAAAAATAGCACCAAATAACCCTCCCCACCCTGCAGCCTGCACTCTACTCACGAGCACACAGGGGAGTGGTGGTGGTGGTGGTGTGGCATCAGGGAGTGTTCGATTCATCCTCATTCTCCATCTCTATCACTCCATCTGGCTATCCTTCCATACCACCGTCCCTCCTTATCCTGTGCTGAGACAGAGGAGACCATCTAGTCACTCTAACAAAGCCATAAGTCTGCCGTACTTACAGCTCCCTTTCAGGCCTCACAATGGATGGGTAATGACAGCGCTGTCTGGAGGGGGCTGTGGGAGTTGGGCCATTCTGTCCAGTAATGGAAGCAGTTACTGCCATTCCCTATACACCTGCAGGAACAGCTAACTGTTAACCACTGTGATCTATGGCAAGGCCTTACCGCACTACTCTAAGGTTGAAGGGGTTGTACTGACATCGCTGAATTAGGGCATGTCTGCGCAACACATCTATTTTTTCTGTCTTTGCTAGTGAGCATGACGTTATTCGACTGTGCGTTGAGAGCTATGGAAAAGCATTGGGGTTGTTTATAAACAAATCTGTACCAATGAATCAGTGTTGGTACAGCTCTCAGCACTGCAGACTGACAATCCAGCATTCCTGACATTCACTGATTTAACGCTGACATAAGATGCTGCCACATCTTTACTACCCTGTCACTGCTTTGAACGATGGGAAACCCAAACTGCCGGTAACATTAAGTACACCACTACAGGCTGACTGTCCTCGAACACTTTCCAATCCCACAGAGATTTACGAGCAGAACCAGATCCATTAATCCATTGTTGATTTGCAGTGGGTGCCCTGCAGGGTTTTTGGGATCAGATATCATACAGTGCTGAAACTCACCCCGTTGCGCAGCAGGGTAGACTGCAACACGCTGACCTGTGCTAAAATTGCTGCACCAAGCATTAGAAAATCAAATACAAGTAAGTGTTTTTTTTCAATTCAAATCATTAAATCCATTCCTGCCAGAAATTCCTGTCAGCAGTCTTATCACACACAACCTGACAGATATATGAACTTTTGACAGAAAAAACTGTCACTTACATTAAAAATGACGACACACAGCAGAGTGACAATCCATAGAGGGCTCAGTGCGAGTGAGTTAGAGCTGGTACACAATGTGATAATGACACAGACTGCAGGGAAATCTCATCAGCTCCCTGCAATCAATTTAACACCGTTTACAAAGCCATGAGCTGAGGTCTGTGCTAGGGGACAGAGCACTGGTCACCTGGTGTTCCACTAGATCCCCCTGCTGAGCTGGGCTCTCCTGGGTAAACCTCCACAAAGCCCCCTCATGTCTGACACCACCAGGTCCTTCAAATACTGCTCTCAGACAGAGGAGTAGGTAATCTCACCATGATACTGTCTTTTTCTCTTCCTCATTGTCACCCTCTCTCTACCCCGGCATTCTCATACATTACATCCTCCCTCCCTCCCTCTCTCTCACTCTTTGGCCTGTTGAAGTGCTTGTTCTACTCAGGGCACATCTATCCTCAGGGGTCCTTACATTCTTAAGTGCCTACAGAAAAGGTTAGTTGGCAGGTAATTGTCCAGCTGTGGTTGGGCTTATCTTAATTGTGGGTGCTTCAGCGCAAGCTACACTTCTTTTGATGAAGAGCCTTACAGTATGTGGAATAAAGGGAGAAGATAGGAGGATGGTAGGAGAAAATGATCAACCATTCTGAAGTGTATTTGAGGTTTGTGATGTGAAAATGTAAACCTTGTTTGGATATGACACAGTAATGTTCCTTTATAAATATATTTGTCATAATTGTCCATTATTCCAAAAATGTATTTTCTGTCCATCACTTGACAGGTCATATTATAACAAATTCAATATGTGTCTTTCCTAGTGATCCTACACATGCATAGTGAAAATGCAATGCTGACCTCATGGTGTTAAAATCCAAATGACGAGCTCTTCAGCCACTCTAAATCTATACTTCTATTAGCCATCTGATCATATATATATATATATATATATATATATATATATCCATGTCGATAGGAAGCTTTAGGGGGGTGAGTGTTTGCATTGCCCCAGTCAAAGGTCATGACTGACCAATAAAATATTTCCAGAGTACCATCAATAACTCCGACATGCAGACTAATACAGTATGGGATTGTGGGTAGGGGGAGGAAGCCTGCTGTGCTTGCTCCGAGCAGAATGGATGAACAAGAGGCCAAAAGGTTACCGGACAGACTTCGGCCCCCTGCCCCTGCACCCTCTCATATGTGCATTTGATAGCGACAGAGGCAATTATAAAGGTATACTTCAGACAGGTCAAATGGGAGAGGGCAAAGTGCAGAACCTTTAAAGCACTGGCTGGAGTCAAAGGTTAGGATGGACATGTCCCATCATAGCATGCCGCTGGGAAAGGGGTAATGGAATCAGAGCTATAAAGACACAGACTGATGAGAAGGAAAAAACGATCATATATTCTCTTCATTTATGCAATATTTTAATAGACAGAGAAAATTACACAAATTATGGCATGAAATGATGTTGGGCTTGACTACAGTAACTACTTGTTCAGTGTGTTTATGTGGTGTGTGTGTTCAGACACCGTATGTAGTCTAATGAACCATCAGGCTTCTCGGTTATTAAATATGAATGGCCCAAGGTCAGGAGAGGTCGGGGTATGCATTTAGCACCAGTGACCAATGCCAAATGTAAAGGTCAAAGTGGAATTGCCTGAGCTGGAACAATACAACATTTGCTCATCCACATTTATGCATCCCATTGGCAGTGATTTATGGAGGGAGATAAGCGTACGGATGGGAAGAAAACACTCTCTTTCTCCTATCCCGTCAGACTCGGTAAATACACTACTCACTCATATCAATCACAATGTCACAGTGAATCGCCACTGTATACTTCCTGCTCAGATTAAAAACTGCCTTTGTCTTGCTCTGCCTTTTCCCTCCAGCTCTGGGGAACACACTGGCGGTATTGTTGCTATTTCACAAGATCTTTATTAGCATTTCAAAACAGCTGTGGTACAAAAGTAGTGAGTATGTTCAAAGTCAGCGGTACGTTATGGATAGATTCCATAATGTATCAATCATACACTATGGAAGTAAGGTCCTCAATTGATCTCAAAAATACTGAGGAGAAAGTTGTATGTTTCGTTTTATTCTGTTGTGACAAAATGCTTTTTTGTTTTTATATATATTCCCCAACTTCTATTTATTTCCAGGCCTTGTATAGACTGCTATTGTATTGTCTTTTAATGGGCTTCAATGCATTTTGTTTGCAAAAAAAAAAAATGCTTTTACTTTCATCATAATTCCAGTGCATTTAAAAGAGTGCAGGTTGGAGCAGGTTTTATGCTTATAGAATACATCACTGCTGATTAAAATCAATTTCCCTTTCTCTGTCCTCTGCAGGACAACATTCCTGTGCTGCAGCCAGACGGCCGCTCAGGGGGGGTCTTGACTGGGCCAGCGATTAACTCTATAACCCGGCTTTTAGATTTTTGTAGGCCTCTTGAACATGGCCATGTTCCCTATGTCCCTTTAGTTGCTTAAATGTGAAAACCAGCTTGTCACTGGTGCACCACAGCCTTTGCAAACTACCCCCAAGAGGTTCAGAATCCAGCCAGAGAAAAGTCCAAAAAGAAAACACGCTTTTGAACTGCCGGCCAAAGCGGAAACATGGTCTAGTAAGCCGCTTTTTTAACCTGAACCATAAAGACCAATTCCTTTCCTCCAAAAGTAATAAATTTGCTCTTTTCCTTTATTACACATACTATGTTTTTCCATGGTAAGATCAAAGGGTGATAATGCGTGACACCATAGGTACCAGTGTATATTACCTGACACTTTCTGTTTAGTTCTCCATTAGTCTGTATTTCAGCCGCATGCAACTTCAATATGACAAAAGCCTCTTTAACACCAGAAAAACTGCGGTAGCCAAAAGTATAGAATGTTTCTCCTCTGGAAATCATATCAATTTCATTGCGTTGAATGTAGAGGTCAGCTTTGAGGATCAGATCTTTACCATTTTAATACCAGCGATGACATTTCCCTACACGCCTGCTGTTTCACCATCTATCCTTCCCTGTGAGAACAACAGTTCTAAAGGCCGTTTATATACAGGACAAGTTCTGTATGATCTGTCACATTCATCTCTATTTCCCATTCACCACGGGGCATTTGAACCACATCAGAATCTATTACCGCCATGCAGATTCAGCCCCTGCTGACAATACAAATCATGATAAGATGGAGCAGTGACTCCATAAACACCCAATCTTATATATCACATCATATGAGTTGTGCTGGAAAGCAGATCCCACTTGTCTTCTCTATGTGACCGTATATTTATATGGATGGACTAAAGATACGGATATCATTACATCTCTGTCTGTCTTTAACCTGTGTCTGTTACTACCCCATTCAAACAATAGATATAAATAGTTGTGTGTGTATATGTGTGTGTTTATCTTCGGGAACATCCATCACTCGGCAGTAGGAGTTCCAAATCAGCTGCTTGTGAGGAGAGATTTATGCTGTAATGCATCAAATCAACAGACCTTTACAGTAAAATATGATTTTATCAATAGGCCTGATCAATAGTGCATGCAAGACGCTGTGTAATTATTACAGAGGTCCGTATCAATAAAACTGTCACGCATGACCCCCTGCCAAAGTCTATGGAGCTGGGAGTCACAGACAGTCGGAGAAAGGTTTGTGTCGTGGCCCTGAGATGTTTGATCACCTGTACATAAGGTCATATCTGTGAAGTACCGTAACTCATCAGGACATCTCGGCAAGGCAAGGAAAGTTTCAACACGACAAACTACTGCACAGAAACGCATTTAAACCTATGCTGCCAAACTAATACTAACAGGTCTGTTTAAAAACTGTCATTGTTGGTAAGTTGTGTTTCCTTGCACCTCTGCAGACTTTAGATATTACAAATGATACAGACGCGGATGACTGTCTTACTGGAGTGAGGATCATTTGTCCTGAAGCAAGGCAATCCAAGAGTGGAAGAAAGACTGTCAAAAAGAGCTTTGTATTACACTGTAGTGGGAGCACTCTGCATTAACACACACACACACACACACACACACACACACACACACACACACAGACGCACACACACAGACGCACACACACAGACGCACACACACACAGTACACCAGGGAGAGAGCGTGAGGCAGGGACCAATGAGGCAGTTTATATCGGGATTTTGTTTCACAGCCACGGCCTCCTGGGAGAGAGGGGTCTGCCAATAACACTTAAGAGACAGAGCAGGAAAAGTAAGTGCTTTTATTACAGCTCATCACTCATGTAATTTCTGGCAGCATTTGTGATTACAGATCAAGTGATTGACTAACTACACATTCGGCGTCTGAGTTATGAACCGGGTGCCTACCATTCCAGCCCCGGCAGATTCTCCGTGTCAGCTGTAACTCATCCTCTCCCAGGGTGCTAAATCAAAGAGCACACTGCGGCCGGAAGAGTTAAATAATAACTTGAGCTTTATTGTAAATCTGTCAGAAATTAAACCTGTGTGGACGGCGTCTTGGCCCTGATGTTGTACTGCATGGGGTGAAGAGGCTGGATGGAGGGGATCAATAGAGGCCCAGATGGAGATATTGATGGATGACAGGTGAGGTGGGTGTGTGCGCGTGCGTGTGTTTGTGTACGGGTGTGTGCATGTGTGTGTAAGGGGTGGGATTGAATCACCCTGGGGTTAGGTAGAGAGCACGGCTCAGGGTGTTTAATCGACAGGTCTCACCTTGAATCGATTGGCAGGAGTCTCGCAGGGCAAAGACGTGATACACACAACCAACACTTACTCACACACACCAAAACAAACCATAGGGAGTGCAGGAGAGGACGGGGTGAGATGAGAGCGGATGTCTCAATGCCATCAGTATTGCATGCCTGTATCTAGTCAGTGTTGGGAGTTTTAATCACGAAAGCAAATCAAAGGCTCATTTCAAAAGCACTTTGTTTTTTTTTTACTCATCACTCTCCTGGAGCAGCAATTCAATATTCTTTTTAAGGTTCACAAAATCAACTTCAGCATCCTTTTTTACCTTTAAACACTGGGACCAAGGTAATAAATAGCCTTATTGTCTACATGTATTTTTGTTCAAGGGAAAAGACAATTTAGGTGATGAAAGCAAACCGAAATAACATCCATTCAATATTTCAACATGACTCATAACTTACACATACAGGGTTTGAAACTTTATCATCATATAAATCATTGGTTAAAGTGATTAAATATTAGTTATAACTAGATTACTAGTGGTATTAAAAAGCAATATTAATATAAAAAATATTAGTAAATAATTGTACTACATTTCTGTAGTCCATGTGTCCAACCCAACATGTTACACAGTGCTGCAAGTGTCATTTTTGTTAAATGTACTGTAGATATTGAGAAAAAAACATCACATGCACCACTTATAATGAAAGAGGAATTACCATGTGGTTGTGAGCCCCACAATGAAGAAACAGTTTGCATACAGTGCAAGGCTAACGAAGGACCTTTCTCTAGGAAACATAAAAAAACAAAGCAAAGCAGACTCAAAGGAAGTTCTGTTTCCTGTAATAACCCTACTTTAACCTGACAAACCTCACCTGTTAGCATTATCTCTGCAAGAATTACATTTCTTCAAACTCAAAAGAGCCATAGTAGCATGCACATGTGACTCATACTGCAGAGGCAGCCATGAAAACACTCCACCGTGAAATGTCTTACAAGAGGCCAAGATCTGAGAGGGCGTTTTGTCTTTAATAAACAACATACTGTAAGTATTAAAATGAATGTGGCTCAGTAGTACGTTCTGTTCAAATGTGCTGATTCAAAGACTCTGCAGCTCCTACACGCGGCTTTGACTGTAAGACCAAAGTCTAATGCTTTCAGATGAGGTCAAGGTTCATGAGTGCTGTTCATTGAGATTGTTTGTAAGATGTGTGTATTTGCCAAATGACAGTGTGGGGTAAAGTGAGCCCATTAATGCTGATCTGGAGTCTGTTTAAGATAGCTCTTACTGAGCAAAAGAGGCTGTTTGTCAGTCACCTCGGACCCAGAAGTATTACGCTCTGTATGTGGTCTTCAGAAAAGCATTATTAAGTAAATAATAGAGTGAACATATTTGATTTTAAATAGTGCATATAACATAAAAGGGTAAGTATACACATTTCAAACATCAAACCATCAGATACATTTTATAAGTCCACTGTGTGTATTCTTATAGATCCTTCCGAGAGGTGCCAAAGGAAGACACCGCTCTTCTGTGTGTAGGACAGTACCTCAATAGTTCAGAAGAGGAAGGAGGTGGAGAAAGAGAGGTTCTGACTTGTGGTCCTGGGTGGAAGGAAGGGCATAACATCTGAACTTGCTGTCCACGGCTCAGAAGGGGAGAAGAATTGTACATCGGAGACCTGACACCAGTGTGTGGTCTAATTCTTGAACGGTGACAAGAGGCTACGTTCCGACCCGCAGGACCTGAACGTCTCCCAGGAGGTCTGGGTTTGGGTGTGAGACTGGGACTCTGCAAAATGCTGCTGTCACTTCCAGATTTTTGTACCAATTCAGTCAGATGTGTAAATCTCTCCTGAGGAGACAAAGAGGGGAACAAAAAGAATAGATGTGAAGACGTCCTACTTTGTCCTGAGAATTTGCTTTTGAGTTGCTGGGGAAATGACCTGACGCTATACTAGAATACCAACAGTACATATCTTCAAGAGAATAGAAGAAGAGAAAGACCTCATCTGCAAGATTACACAATATATTCATGTTGTTTTGGAAGACATTTGATCAGTCTCTGGGGTATTTAAAGGCCTTAAAGCTTCGTTGTTAACTGCTTACTGTTTGTAAATGACTTGCTGCAATCCATTACTAAAGTCACACCTCAAGCCTGCCGACCAGTTAATGTATACTTGCTTATGTAATTCCAGCCAAAGTGATTCAATACTGCCTCTCAAAGTACAAGACCACTTAGTCCTCTGAGGCATGTTGTAGAATAGATATTCATAGTACAAGTATAACAAAGAAGGGGGTTGAGGGCCAGCAGCCCAGTGACATCACCGGGTCCCTCCAGATGTTTCCATTCACTCTCCAATAAAAGCAAAAATTATCTTTGGATTTTACTTTGTGAGACAAAGGAGGTATAAATACAATGTAATATGTGCAAACCCAGATGTTTGTTTCCCTTTGAAGACATACGAGGGACAAACTGGGCCATTTAGATTAGTTCTATGTGATAACTATGCTAACACTCACCTTTCGAGCTTCAGCTAAAACTGGGCCGTGAGCTTGTTGTCCTGTCAGTAGCCATGGTAAGCTGCTGGCAGAGGGCCTGCATTGCTCTCCCTCTGACCTGGGTAAAAGATGCAAAGTGGTGAATACTATGTCTGTGCTTCTTCTGCTCAGCTCCCAGGGCCCTACTGTCCTGCAACTCTCCCTCTTATTCCTTTGGTCGGATTTGATTGATGAGTGGCCATTTCCTCTCCTGTCCATCCCCGTTGAAGACCTGGCAATGGCAAATGCTGAATCGCGTAACGCTCCATCTCCCTCATCTTTGTTTGGTCTTTCTTCTTCCTCTGCACTCTCACTTTCTTCATCGTTCTCCTGCTCCTCAGAGCCCTCTGGTCCCTCCGGACCGTGAAGCAGCTTGTGTTGAGCCTGCCTGGAATCCTGTCAGGACGATACACACTATCTATTCAGTTTTCTTCCTATTGTGACGCAGGTTGCTTAAATAAACAGTGAAAGTAAATTGATAGGAATACAGATAACATTTCAAAGTAAGTATTTAGCTATATCAAAGATCTCATATCATTTGGGATAAACTGCACCTGTGTGCTAATGAACGAACAGATTCATTTCAAATAGAAACCTGATATCCAAACGTCTACTTTGCCATCAAAGTTTAAACTTAAATTGATGCAACATTTATGTTCGCCGTGATTTAGTCCGTGTGTACATTTCTGTGTTGAGCAATAATGTATGCATTACTTTAGTGCTTCCGTAATCCGGTTGCCTTCTTTTTTAGTAATCAGAAGTGTAAGGGATTAAAATGTGAACTTCAGTAATTATATTACGATAACTAATGCCAGGAACTAACAATTTAAGGGTCGAAGTTGTCTGTTGTCTACCAGGAGTTTGATGGAGGGCTGATATCAGTTTCCTCTCAGCGCGTTCAGTGGAGAAACTTGTCCGGGGCATGTTAGCTTGGTGCAGGAGCTGGGAGTGTGGGGAGGTGGTTAGCCTCTACCAAAAGAGGAGAAATAAGCCTCTTGGTAGCAACAAAAATCAGTTTCTGTTACAAGAAATGTGCCTCGTGGTAACTCTTAAAGTTTTCTAATTTATATGTTGCGCTAACGTTAAGCCACTGGTAAGCCTTAATTCAGGATTCAGCTTGGTTTTGTTTATGGTTGAAGTGTATGTGAACACCACGGCACCGCCGTGACTATGAGGACAGGGAATTATGGAGTGCTGTGTGTGTAGTCACCGGCTGGTCAGTAAATCCCTCCAAAGGATGTACGGAATCATGTCATCTCCTTCTCTACTTTCACATACAAATATAGGTGATGCAACGTACAGGTGTTAAAAAGGTCCATTGACAGAGCTGTGCTGAGGAACAAAAGTTATAACAAGTAATGTAACCATTTACTTTTTGCTCTTGAGTAATTAGTCAATATTATTACTTTTCTATGAGTAATATTTACTGAGCAATTGATTAAACTTGACAAGTAACTTGCCCAACACTGGACTTACTGTTAAAGGCATTTGACAATGTTACAATAAATCCACTCCAGTGGTAGAATGTATCTACAGTATGTGTGTATATGAATGTTGCATTTCTGTGTGGAGGTGAGAGAAATGCCCCAGTAAGGTTGCCTTCATCAGTGCACAGTGTAATTCTAATTGGCTTTATTAGGGGGCTTAAATCTAATACCAGCTCTGTGCGTTGCCTTAGGCTGTGTATGTGTGTGTGTGTGTGTGTGTGTGTGTGTGTGTGTGTGTGTGTGTGTGTGTGTGTGTGGTGTGTGTGTGTGTGCATGCACCTCTGTTTGATGTTTACAACTCACCAGATCTCTCATAGTGTGTTTTCTATCTAACAGACATGAGTGGATGAACTAACACGGTAATAAACCTACGCTCCCTCCACTGCTTCAGCCTGGTGCAACATGTTTCCCCAGTATGAGAGCTGAGCCCCAGTCAATAGGCAAGTACAGCATTTAGAGGTTCAAGTCCAATGAAGCAGCAGCACTGTAGCACCAGATGTAATGATACAGACTTAAGGCAAAAGAAAAGCTGCATGAGACTGCACCGCAACATTTGACCCCATTTAAAAACTTGATACCAATTAGAGAGTTCTGGGAGTAAATAATTTAAGAGACCTCTCTCACTGAACAGACACAAACAATTTTACGGGAATGCACACATTTATGCATGATTGTGCATGTGCATCGACACAATCTCAGGCATTAACCTATGAACATATACGCACACTCCTGTGCACACATGCACACGCACACACATAGATTCCACCATGCTCTGGAAACAGACTTCTTAATGAAGCCTTCCCCAAGTAAAAGTAGAGCAGAAATACATACTGGCCCATTTCTGCCTTCAGTTCACCCTACTCCACTCTCCCTCTCCCTCTCCCTCACCTTCTCCACATCATTTGTTTTATTCATGTTTTCGTTGTCTTTCTCTGTTGTCTCAATGAGTTAAATCACAACCCCTAATTTATGGCTACAGGCAAAGACACTTCTACAAACAAACTGGCTGATGAGAGGGGATGACTGAAAACATACGCGCCGAGCGGTGCGTGTGTAAATCTTAAAATGTCTGTTACTGTCTTTTTATCTACGGTTATTTACATAAGAAATGACAACGTGTGTAAAAGAATGGCTGTGATGCAAAATGAAAAAGGCTGTGCACTGGAGGAGAGGGGAAGAGAGGGAGAGCGAGAGAGAGAGAGAGAGAGAGAGAGAGAGAGAGAGAGAGAGAGAGAGAGAGAGAGAGAGAGAGAGAAAGAGAGAGGGTGGGGGGGGGGAAGTAAATCCAGTGACACTGAGTGGGGAGCACTCAGGTGTGGTGAGAGGATTATACAAAAACCCTGAGTATGAATGACAGTAAACACCTGAATGACAGAGAGATGGGGAGGGGCGGGAGCGTGTGTGTGTGTGTGTGTGTGTGTGTGTGTGTGTGTGTGTGTGTGGCTCTGGGTGACAGTTTAGTGGTCCTCACTGATATTCAGAGAGGTGAGTGAATATATTCACCATTTAATGCTTTGAGGGCTGCGCTGTTTACTCAAGTGCAACTAGTTATAGTGTATCATTCATTACTGATAGGCCTCTGTTGATTTACAGCATGTATAAAGAAAGTGAAACAATGAATGAAAGAGGATTTGAGAAGCAAACAATGGCTGCGTGGGAATGAGGATGTCAACAAGGCAGGCATGGAGTGTGGAAGAGGAAGATATCAATCAGGAGCGATCCAGTGCAAGAGTTAGGGAGCTGTTGAGTTAGCAAGAGAGTTACAGATTGAGCTATACAGTTCGCTGTTAAGTCAATAAAAGGGCTATAGAGCAAGAAAGAGGAGGTATGTTTATCTTACTTGCACTGTGTTTTCTTTCTCTAGCTGCTCTGTCGGTAGAAGATCGCTGACAAGGTCTCCGAAGCGAGCTTCAGTTTCTGAGTGAGCACGTTCTCTGTTCTTCTCTCTGCTCGCTGAAACACAAACACACCTCTCAGCACCTCCAATCAACACTTTGATGGCCTTTTTGGTCTTTAATACAATATTTTGCTCACGGTTCTTTAGTTCATGACTTTTCATTTGCAATTTAAACATCATTTAGAGAGTGTGTGCATTTATATGGCAGTGCAACTGATCGAGCGGAAGGCATGTCAAACTATCTGCTGATTGTTCTTTACTTGCAGGGTTAGGTTGGATAAACTTATCTGCTTTTTATGCAAGTCATTAGAAGGAGTGCCAACACATTCACCCCCTCTTGTGGAATGCTCAAATGTGTTTTTAACCTTTGACTTTAGGTTAAATTCAAAAAAGAGAGATGCATGTCAATTCCGTGATCAGCTTTTAGTGAAATCCCTCACCTCTAGAGCTATATCACTGTACAGCGCTGACTCTACATGAAGCGTGACCCCGTTTCCCCCACGGCGACCCCCTCCTTCCTTTCACAGCCTTGGAAGATAGAGGAGCACAGGGGAAAGGCATGCCAAGGCAGTAGACACTTTTAAGCAAAGATTAAAGGTTTTTCTTTTTAATCAGTCATTTGGCAGCGATGTTAGCATTTCACCCTGGTGCGGCTAAGGATCAATTTTTAATGCTGCTGTGCAGAGAGCAGACAGGGTGATTGGCAAGAGAGAAGCTATTTACAAAGGATCTATTTACAAATTTTACATAGAAATATGCAGAGGGCACAATTGACATCTCTTACAGAATTTTAAATAAGCTCTCTCCCTCTCTCTTTTGTCACGAGGCACGACCTCTGTGAGCCCCCGATGATCACTGCTCTCTCTGTGTATATGAGTGCATGTGTGTGTGTGTGTGTGTGTGTGTGTGTGTGTGTGTGTGTGTGTGTGTGTGTGTTCACTCACATGTGTTTCACATATAAGAATAATAAAGGCATCTACACCTCTCCCTTGTGTTGCATTGTGTTACATTTCTCCGTGTTGTGCTGCCAGGGGCTGGGTAACTAGGTCAATCAACCCTGGTGTAAACACATCAAGAAGAATCCACCAAGAACATGCTAATGACAATGACTCTTTTTAAATTTATATCTCTACTTTACCCACTCCTCTTTACCACAATAAAGCTTTATATATATATACAGTGTAACTCCTTGAGGGATGTCAACTTAAGCTTGTGCATATCTAAGGAAAAGTAGGTAGTAGGTAGCTAGCGCTCATACATATTGGATGCACTTAAGTGCTGTATGGCCTCCTCAGTAACAACTACAGCAAAAGTCTAAAATGTTAAGGCCAAGTAATACAAAGTTTGTTTTGTGGTTGTTGAATAACATGTAATGTGCATTAAGATACGTTTCTTTGAGGAGGACAAACATCAAGTCGAGGTTTACAAGACATACTGGACACGATCCCAACCAATAGACAACGGAAATCTTCAGATCCAAACAAGTTCATGTTTGGACAGACCTGACACTGCAGTCTCCCCATGCATCAGTCTTCATATCCACCCTTGAATCAATCCATATATCCATCCATCCATTATCCAATTGTCCATTCATCCGTTATCCAACCATCCATTCATTCATGCAGTCAACCAGCCTTCCAGCCGACCAACCCACACACCATTGATCCAATGATTGACCCTGCACTGGGTGGATCAATACTCTCTTAAATGGCATCATTGTAAGCGCTTAGCCACAATGGGCAGGCGTTGTTTGTACAGTTCATTTCCAAGGTAGCAAGGCTGTGCAGGGCTCTAACCCGAGTCAACTCTCCATTCTCCTCCACTTATGTGATCACAGCAAAGAGAAAAGAGTGGGGCACTGAGAAAGGCATTGAGCAGCGAGCATCCTGTTCACATGCAACAAAGGGGGCAGTGGTCCATGCAAAACCACTTGTAATGACTCACGACTATTAGACACTCTAGATAAAGAATAGAACTGTACTGATTTACAGGCAAGTAGAGATGGGAGTAATAGCATACATTTAAACATTTATAGATGAAAAAAATCATGTGTGATGGGTGACTTGAACAATGTCATATTAGACACACACTTCATCTCCACATCAGATAACTCTCATATTACTACATGTAAGTAATGTAGTAGTTTAAAGAAATAATTACTATAGACTGCTGTAGTGAAGGTATTACTTAAACAATATGAACCTGCAGGAGCAGTAGTAGACTCATGTTCAGTATACCACTGTGAAGCCTATTGTGGCTTGGTGTGCATACAGAAACCCTGTTGGGTTAGAGCTGAGGCCGGGTCTTGGCATTAAATGACTGGGACCCTGACAAGTCTCGGAGTTCTGTCACTGCGGTTCACAGGTCTTGTTAGCCAAGGTGTCGGCAGGGGTGGAAATGACTGTGTGTGAGTGTGAGTGTGAGTGTGTGTGTGTGTGTGTGAGGTGAACATTAGACAGCACTCCTACCTCCACCTCCTCACCTGACACCACCAATAAAACTAAACAGGCCAAGGTGCTATGCTGTGTGTGTTTGTGTGTGTGTGAGTGAGTATGTGTGTGTGTGAGTGTGTGGACGTGCACACAGGGGAAAAATAGGGGCATGTGTGCTGCAGGGTTGTTGCTGCTGTCACCAATTTGCCGGGGCCTCCAGACGGGAGTAGGAGCAAGGTGACGGAGCTGTGGCTTGATAAACACAGAAGCCCTGCTTCGATTTCCCATCCAGTCCACTTTGGAAACACATGGCTCTTCCTGGGCGCTCTTGGCCCGGGGAAGAAGAAGGAGAAGGAGGAGCAAAAGGGGAGGAAGAAGGAGAGCCACAGGAGAGACATAGTGATGGGTGTGCAGTGAGGGAGAAGAGCAGCCAGGAGGAAGGTTGGGAGAGGGAGTGATAGGGGGAGGTAGAGATAGGGCAGAAAGAGAAGACATGCCTGGTGGGATCAGGTGTACATGACAGACATGCTTCCATAGACTGACAACACAGAGAGGGAAAAAGAAAGATTAAGAAAAGAGAGGAAACTTAAAAAAGAGAGGGATGTGATGCATTTGAGTGATCCTCTAAACAACTTACACTCTCAAAAAGGTTATTTTACATAAAAACACAACATACACCGTCAAACTCCTCTACCTCGCCCCCCTCTCTCAATATTTCATTCCCTCCATCTCTTTCCATGTTTACTTGGAACCAACTTGCCATGTTCCGCCTTTCAACTGACATCAGAAGTTTAAAGACCAGCTACAGTTGGAGAAGCAGAGGAGTGTCAGTGAGCGAGGTGAGGCACCAAACTCCCCTCTGCCCCCCTAGAGAGTTAAGGAGATCACATTTTAACCCCCCTCACCAAACCCAACCCTGCCGCTCCTCTCCTCCATGCCTTAATACCAACATAAGAGGACAAGTGTGGGCTCTAAGCACCAGTGATCAAACACGAGCGGCTGCTGGTTGCGCTAGGCTCAGGACGGTTGGCCTAATAGGATTGGAAGCACCCAGGTGAGCCAAAGGACACCTCCAATCAGCGTGATTAGCCAAAGGCTGAGCAGCGTTTCTAGCAACAGCACTGAATGATGTACACTGCTAAAAGGATCACATGGGTTGTGGAGAATGCAAGCAAGTCATGGAGTGCAGTGCCATGGTTGACGGTGCATGTCAAAGTTTTGTGTGGGATTGATGGAGTTTAAAGTTGCATGCCGTTTTAATGTGTCAGAATGATCTCGAGATTTTGACTGTTTCTTAATCATTATTAAGTTCACGGAAGCGTGTGATGTGTGAAGCTGTGGAGTAATCTTGTCTTCCTGGCTACTTATAAAAACAGTGTATGTTGTATACATGTACGCACACAGCTTTAATCCACGACTACACGTACATAAGCACACATAAATGTGAGGGTCTAAATGCTCTCACCATCCTCCAGTTCACTCACACATACATGCACGGACAAACACACAAATACATTGCATGCACAGATACACACACACGCAGGCTTTTATAAACTCATCACATCCAAAAAACAATTACCAGAGACTGAGCTCATCACTGACTAAGCAAAAGTCATCCAGCGTGTAAAACACACAATATAATTAGCACACATCAAGCTGCTGTGTCCTACTGTGCATTAATGATGCCTCCCTCTGAAGTGAATTATGGTTTGATGAGTGAGAAAGTGAGTAAGGAGGGGCTTTGAGGAGGAGCAAGACATCATTTGGAGAAGGGGAAGAGAAGCGAGTGTGGAGGGAAAAGGGGCTAGTAATAGGATGCAAAACCTGAATTTCACTGGTTTGCCTATGGTATATTCTCATTGCCCCAAAAACAGAGAGATATTAACATTTAGGGATAGATGACAGATTACTCACTTGTGGTGAGGGCCATCATATGCCAGGTACCACAGGCCACATCACACACCTGGATAAAATGAAAATGTTTTTTAGACTTCAAAGCAGTGCACGATTTCAAAGCACATATGCTGTATCAGCTGACTACTTTTCACAACATTCACAAGATCCCTGCAACAGGATTTTTGAAATGATGCTGAATCCAATAGAACTGTAATTAGAAGAGTTGTTTATTGTGATGAGCTGACCATTAAAGATTCACCTTTTCCCATGAAATCTGCAAGACCTTTAAGTCTTTATTTTATTTCTGGTATATTGCACCTCTGGCTAAACCCAGATTTGTAATGTTTTAATCATATCATTGATTAGAGTGTGTTCAGGAGCAGCTACATATATAAACTTTGAACCAGATTCAGCCGTATGTGATCCAGCGTAGACTCTTTGCATATCCAGCTAAAACTCATATACTCAGAAAGCCCTGGGGCTTTCATCTACTCGATGAGTCTGAAAACATAATTTGTCCAGTTTCTCCTCATACACACCTTTGTGTCTGCCAGTGGAACAGGCTGTGGGGTCCAGAGATTTTTGAGGCCTGGAGGATCACTGACCCGGGACACACAGGGGATCTGACCCCAGAGAAGCAGCTCTCCGCATGCTGGAGATATGAACAAAAGGGAGAAATGTTCAGACGGACACATCAGAAATACATACAATATCACCTTGTCACATATTCTATGTCAAAACTTTTATCTCAACCACGGGAAGTAAATCCAGCTATATGATGATGGTGTTGGTACGCTCATGTTTCTGATTCTCATTGTAGGTCATTGATCATATTTGCATGGGACAGTTAAAACAAACATGGGACTGAAGTGGTTCTGCCCAATCAATGGCGCCAGGGCCAGGAGGACACCAGGCCCCAGTCTCACAGATTAGCTTGATCCTGATCCTTACAAATCTGATTTCCTCCAAATTCAAAAAGAAACACTGACCCCCAATTAGAAACTGTTAAATTGATCTAAAATGTACAACCTGTCCGTTTGGTTTAAGTTAGAGCAGGTAGTTGATTTACATCACTGTCTGAGACAGTTACCCCACCCACAGCGCACACTCACACCCACTCACCTGTCTCCGTGGCATGCCGAGCAGAGGGAGCATACTCTCAGTTGGCACTTACCAAAGACGCACACAAACACACACACACTGTATGTCCTCACATACAGCAAACACTCAAGCATCCACTCACTCATGCTACCTCAGTCTGCCTATTTAAACCTGCCACTAATAAATTTATATTTACTGCCTGCATTGAGGACTTTTAAATTATAGCGTACAATAAACCTGGCACACACATCTCAAAAGCTCTTTCAGGGGATGTTAAAGCAATATAGTAAGCAATTTTCCAAAGTGGATTACAAATTTCACATCCAGGTTTTATTGCACATTACGATAACTTAACCACATCTAAATGTTCCGCATAAATGGGAAATATGTGCTGCTTAATATGCTATTTTTCATTTTTTAAGAAGCGCTTTGCAAACCCTGCCAAGCAAGGGAGCATGCTGGTTTGTGTGGTGGGGGAGTCAATAATCTTTATGAGGTGGATTTTAATTACAAGGAGATAACTGAGCATCCTCCTCACGGCAAGCCTCCATCAATCTCTATTCTGCATCAAGCCATGGCACACACACGCACACCACCCGTACACACACACATACACACACAGAGGCTGATACCCTTTCAGACATGATTGATCAATCAATCAGTAATGTATTATTTTCATGTCTGCGACGCAAACCATATAAAGGCATTTGAGGCAGGCGTTGTTTTACCACAAACACACTACTAACACATGCATGCACGCACACACACACACACACACACACACACACACACACACACACACACACACACACACACACAGACAGGGTAATCCAGCTAAAAAAGGTTATGGCTGACGTTTTCCCAAAGAACGACGGTCTGTGAAAGGTCAGATCAATCATGTGCTAAGCATACCTCATAAGCAATCCATAAAGAGCTTGTTTTAAATAATAACATTTTATAGATTACCTAAAGACATAACTGTAACACCAGCAGGTAGGGCTTCACTCTCTAAACAGTCTTGCATGCGGCAAGAATTCAAATGGGACCAAACTTAATATGTTGACTGCAGTTTATTTAATGAACCAGTGGCATTTCCAGCGAAACCAAGCACACAGAGCCAGCAGACGTCTCCGTTCAACAATAGGCCATTCTTTTAACGGAATATTGCAGTACAGAAGTAGGCTGTTAATGTGCCCTGCTCTTGTAACAAGCACAAGGCTGATGTTACATTTGCAGTGTAACCACTTTAATTCCAGCTGTCACGCAGAAGGCAAGCAGCAATTGAAGGAGAAGTAGTTGCCTGACACTTTGTAATGGTGTAAATGTATTAGAACTAGTTTTGTGGCAGTTCAATGACTCTCTGTGGAGCAGAGGGGAGATGAATCAGATACTGAAAATCATACAAGTTAGAGGATAAAGAGAGAGTAAGGTAAAAAGAGACAAACTGATACTACCTGTTTTTAAATGTAGTCAGCAAAGAGGGCTCTGAGTTTGGCTTTTTAGGAATTACAGGAAAGACTAGCTAGTGGAAAAGCTGATGTAAAGGGATGGTGTGGCTCCTTATCTCTCAGTCTTATTAATAGCAAAGTAGCTACAGGGATAGTCGAGGATCTTAGCAGGGTAGTTTAGGGGATAGCTGGTTGAACAACAAATCAATTCATTATGTACATCATCTATCATATAACACCAAAACCCGTGCAGTATTGCAGAATTTTGCTCGGTTGAGAAGATATTGAGAGCTAATGAGGTTGAATTTGTGCTCCGAGTGATGTCATTTGAGGACACTGAATCCTTGTAGTGTTAATTAAAACTCAATGAAATGATGTAGATGAAAAATTAGCATGGCTGAAAGCCACAGTGAGGGATACTGCTGGGAAAATAAGGTTTTCAAGTTAATAAGTTGTTATTATATTATGCAGTGTGAAGACAACTTTTAAGGATCTTTTCTAAAAAGATCACAATGAGAGATATCTGCAGTGACAATTAGCCGTTCGGAGGTTTGAGTTAAGCTGTGTTATTTAAAGCTACTACAAGGAGTTCTTAAAGGTTTACATACAACATTCAGAACATGTAGCAGCAAACAACTATTTGCTAGGTAAAGATATAGTAGAGCAACGTGATCCTGAGCAGAGAATGAAGCCACGCTCTCTCTGTGTGTGTTGTATTCTGTACTTCTTTCATCTTTGCTTTGGTAGTCGGGCCAGCTGAGTCCCTGTGAGTCCCCGTGTGTGTCCCACTAACTAGCTAATCGCTGCCACTCTGCACTGTGCTCATACAGCAGTTACCGCTGATAATGCCGTCCCGCCCCACGACGCTGTCGTGGAGGCATAATGCCCACCCTCTGGTTCCCCCCAATGTTAACACTGTAAGCTCTGTCAGCACTATTGCTGTTGTTTGCATTGTTCCCACGATTAGCAACGTTAGCTGCTAGCCGTCGGCTCAGTCGTCTCCATGTTGAGAGACGTGTGCAGGCAATCCCTCTATCATAGATATGCTCTGAGTTTCAGTGGGACAGTGATAGTGCACGAGTCAACCTTCAACTCAACTTTAGAGATTTGGTGGATTTTAAAACGGCACAATTAAAGTATAAAGTACAAAACAAATGCTTACAGACTGTATCCAGAGTTTGTACCAAATTAGAGTGAGTCAGTACGAACTAAGAGGAATTTGTATGTTTACAAAAACAAAGATGCAAAATGAAAATGCTAAATTAATAACTGTGAAACGAGTTAATTTGTGTGTAATATACTCAATAGATTAAAAACAAAAAGTATTACACAAATGATATGATTGACAAATATAAAACTGTTTGGGTTTGTATAATATAAATATATTTTATTTTGTGTCTTTCTTTCAATTTGCAGCATTCAAGAATTAATGTAAAATAAAATAAAATAAAGGTTTAATAAGCTAAGGCTTCAGCCTACATCTTTTGAAATGCAGTCATTCTGGGAAAAAAACCCCACTTTTTTCCAGAGGGGTTGCTAACATTAACACACAATCAAAGTTCCTTACTTGCTTTAATTGTACTGAACACTTTAAGGCTATAATAATACAGTTGAGGGAAAGATGAAAACTAGGCGACCACAGCAGGTTGGATGTTTGGCTCACCTGTGATGGCTGCACTGTAGCTGTGCCCCGCGTGTATCTGTGTGACCTCAGCTAGCTGAGAATAGTTGAGAAGACAAGGAGTGGAGATGTGATTCCAATCCTCTCCAAGTCCAAGCTGTCCCTGCAGGCAAAACAATGATATGTGTCAGTCGCAGGATTAAATAAAAGTTTAATCCCGATGATTTCATCCCTCATAGATAGAATAGTTAAATAAAGATGCCTGAGTGGTATTTCAATTTTGGGGAAAGAACAATTTTCCCATTTTGTGTGGCACCAGCAAGGAATTTATGCTGCCCTGCAATTCCTGAATGTAAACATGGTTGTTAAATTTTTCAAACAAGACTTGTATATCACCTCCGGATTATCATAATTTAAGTGCATCACTCTAAAGCTCCGTTATATATATCTGCTGTGTAAGGTTATATATATGACAAAGGCAACTGGCAATTCATCTTGGCTCAAATGGCTGTCACTGAAGAGGAAATACTTAAAAAAAAAGAAAAAAGAAAATAGATACACTGCATATTTCTTTCCCTGGCCAACAATCTACTGTGTTACATGTTTCATTTACCATCATGTACAACTGCCTGGCAATGCAATCCCTCATCGCTGTGTAAAAACTCTATTCGGACACAAAAGGCTTAATAACCATAGCGTCTCGGGCTGTACAATAGAATGCGTTGTCCTCAATATACATCTCTTTCTCTGTGTTACAAATGGTGAGGCTGCTCAATTTGACTTCTCTCAGCTGTCCTGCTCCTCTCTTTCCTGCTCGCCCCTGCAGAGATGAAGGGCTTTATGCACTGTGCTCATGTGCACACCAGCATGCCCTGGCATATGTTTGAAAGTGAACACAATATGTGTGGGTTTACATTTGAGTGTGTGTGTGTGTGCCATGCAGTAATCTAGGTCTTTAATTGCTTATTCGTATGTGCGCTACTGTGAGGATTTGTAGATGCGTGGCAGCATATGTTCCTGCTGTGAGTGTGTGTGTCTATGTATTTATAGTTGTGAGTGTATGTGCGCCCATCAGTGTGTGTGTGTGTGTGTGTGTAATTTTACTTGCATTTAGGTACAGTAAGTGAGCAGATGTGTCGGTACCTTTGTGCACCTGAGTTTGTGCTTGTGTTTGTGTGTCTGCATGTGTTTATTCTTGTATATGTGTATTTGTGTGTGTGTGTCTGAGTGAATGAGCACTGTCAGGTGCTGCTCCATGCTGTGCCAGCTGCATCTGGAGCCATCTGTGTTGGTGCTCAGTGGGAGGGGAGCGGATGACTTTAATGTACTTGAACCCCAGACAGACCTTTCCCAGACAGTCGTCAGTATGAAACCAAGACAACTGGGCCCAGTCAAGCTGAACCGGCTGATCTGGGTGGTGAGCAGGAGACAGACGCTTTGGTTACACTGTAACCCCCGGTCAGACACTCAAGGGAACCTCTAGCAGTCAGATACACACAAACACTGGAATCTGTTTGTTTCAATGATAGAAGAGTAGTGTTTTATTTCAGAAGACACTCAACTTTTCTCAGCTGTCAAATTTCTTCTGCCTATTTTCTACAATGAAATATAGTTACATGTTTCCATGTGTCTGGATGTTATTTCTTTTAAAATCCAGTTAATGTTTTCACTATTTGGTTATGAACACCCAACTCCAGTGGCACTTGTCTTCAAAGCAAACTATAAAACATATACTACAAACTATTCTCGTAGTGTTAACATGTACAAATGGTAAGAATACATTATGACTACTTTAGGACTTGAAACAAAAGTTAAGACTTTAGCCTCGATTGTCAGGATTTATTTGTGACTTCCCCCTTTGTCAGCCTCTTATTCTCAATATGCTATCACATAATACATAATAATACATAATAAATTACAAACACGTCACCCACAAAACTAAGAACAGCACGGCATATCAACACACAATCCTTCACCACAAAGAGAGCACAGAGGCCTAGTAATGATCTTGCAGCAACAATATGATTAGTGAAGCACAAAATCAATTAATGCAGCAGCAGAATCAATAGGTGTCTCTCAGCATATATGTCCTGCAGTTAATTAATAAACAAAAAGGACATTAAGCAGCAGAGCATTAGACTGTGGCAACGACTGTCATCAGTCACAACGTGTGTACTGATGGCATCAGCAGGAAGGGAGAGGGAAAACATAGACAGATATAAATCTAAGCATGGCAAAATACCGAACATACCCAGAGGCGACGATGCTTAGACTACGCACACATACATTTTAGAGCATGACCATGCATAGCCACACACTAATATACAAACGCACTCATGCACATGCCCTTTCACACATGCACAAACATGCTTTTTTAATTTCCTCATTCTCTTTTTTGTTTTTTACGTTGTCGTCTTTCACACAGATCTATGGTATCAATAAAGCTTATTTTATTCCACTGTGGCAGCCCAGACCATATCCGCATCAATTTGGAACAGGCCCAGGGTTCGATGAGGCCTGAACTGTGTTGGAACCGGGCCCGGGGGGGGGGGGGTTTCCACCACCACCAGGCCGGCTCACTTATTATTTACCATGCCTGATGAGCCCCCCTCATCATTACATTACAGGCAGGATTGCAATTGACAGACTGAAAAGGCCACACTGACGTCCATACCTCAGACACACATACACACATGGTACACGCTCTATCTCGTTTATAACAAGACATTTCACATTAGTGGGAAAAGCAACAACATTGGACAACAACTGGCAAGAGCTTCAGTTTCATGTCAGGCATGCACGCTTGTGTTGTTTTACTATTATTCTTTGCTGTTTCATGCACGTACGTTTGGGTTAGACACACTAATTGTTAAAAGACAAACAGGCAGACACTGCACTCTCCACTTTCTTGTTGTGGTGCCCAATGTGTTTAGTTTTTTAGTTTTGTAGTTCATTGGTAATGTAGACATACTGTAATCTGTAGCTCATCTATGTACTACTACGATCTGCTTTGTATGAGAGAGCAGTTTTCTTTCCTCGCTGTCTACCTCATTATTTAGGCTGCTTAGAGCTCGCATTAGTAGTTTATTGGATGTTATGTCAATTCAGGTCTCTGGCCGGTTGAACTCCCTTACACAACTTCAGCAGACAGTTGACCCTGTTATCACATAGCTGACATTAGGAGTAGAGACATGACTCTAGACTGCGGATGTAGTCGTCTATAATTGGGTTGAGGGCATCAGTTAAACTGGCTTCCTGGTTAATTCAATAACCCATAATGGTAGTGATGACTATTTAGATATGAACATTTGACATTTTATTGTTCTTTAGAAATAAAAGTGATTGTTTACACCACAAAACGTCTGATGTATTACTTTCGCTCTCCTGCTTCCGTTGAAACTTATTTGCTACCGCCGTTATGCTGTTACCATATTGATTCTGGCTATGGCCTGCGATCTTTGACATCATTCAAATTCCTTCTCACCTCAATCATGTGATACAGCGCAGGCTGTCCGTCTTTTAGTCACAATAGGAGGAAAACAATGAGATTTCTATCTGTAATGCTATTACCAGCCATAATAGGGTTAGAGCTGGCTGGGTTTACCTTGGTAAGGCAGCGGAAAACTTTATTAGGTTTAAGACCTTTTGCTTTTCTACTTTTTCTGCTGCTACTAATACATAAGCGCCTTTAAGCCCTTGAGAGAGAAAGGTATCAGCTTAGTAAAAAAAGTTCACGATGGCCCCTCATCTCACTTCCTCTACAGCGACAAACAAAGTGTTATCTTTCAGAAGGTGGAACCTTTCTTATTTTTTTTTTACGTGTTGACGGGAGTAGTTTTGGTGTGGCACTGTGCAGCTGATTACAGGAAGAGTCTTAATCAGGTGGTGCAGTCTGCTCGGGGCCCCTGGGGCCAAGAGTGTGCTACATCCTGTCAGACTGCACAGAGAAACAATCAATCATCAGAACGGCTCCAAGACAGAGGAGAGAGAGAGGGCAAGAAGAGAAAGAGAGAGCATGATGACGGGAGAGAGAAAAAGAGACGGTGCCCTTGCAGAGACTAACATAGAGTTATATAGATGCAAGCAACGCCTATGAAAATGCAATGAGTCTAGTTAGACTACAAGCCACCGTGTAAGAGCGCAATGTGGAAGCCAAGGCCACGTCAAAGCTCATCACAACTGATGTCTAACATTTTCATTGCTCCCCCTGTCCCTCTAACCTTCACCTACATGTTTGTTTCACGGTCCTGGCAAAGCGTCATCCTCACTGTCACGTTGTAAAAGTGATCACATTTTGGCCATGGTTTCAAACGACCTCGCAGATAAACACCAAAGCGAGGGAGGAAAAATAATCAGAGAGAGAGAGAGGAACAGAGGGATTGAGCTGGGCCTAGGTTTTACACTCTCTGGGCTCTGTCTGAGGGCTGTGTAATGATGCGGCTCTTTAAAGAACGTCTTAAATGAAAGGCCAGAACAATCCTCAGTGACAGGTGGGATTCTTTATCTAACAGAGGAGGAGAGACAGGATGGGGCCAACAAACACACAGCCTCACAGGCACATTCAAAAGGGGGCATGCACATACATAAACTACAGTAGAGGAGTTCCTGCTCTGTCTACGTGAAGCAGAGGAGTTGAAATGGACAAACAGCAGACCCATAAAGGTGATTTATAGAATATAAAAAGATGTGCGTTTTTGGCACACCATGAAGGATATTAAGTGCTCGAAAGGAGAGTCCGGACACAGATCTCCCCCAAAAAACCTTTTAATCTTCGCTGTCAAATGTCTCAAAAATGGAAGCTGTTTTAGCAGTGTATGTGAGAGAGAGAGAGAGAGAGAGAGAGAGAGAGAGAGAGAGAGAGAGAGAGAGAGAGAGAGAGAGAGAGAGAGACAGAGAGAGAGAGAGACAGACAAGAAGAGGAGAGAGAGAGAAGGAGATAAGAGAGAGAGAGACAGAGAAGAACAGATGACAGAGAACAGATGAGAGACAGAGAGAGAGAGAGATAGATGAGAGAGAGTAGAGGAGGAGAAGAGAGAAAGAGATAGATAAAGAGAGAGATGAGGAGAGAGATAGACAATAGATATATAGAGCGATAGTAGAGGAGATCAGATCTCTGCATTTGATGTTTTTTCTTTGGTGGTATTTCTGATGATGTTAGAGACGAGCCAGTGACTATGTAGTATGATGTGACGATCTCGTTAGAAATGAGAGCGCAGATTGAAAGAGAGATGATTGCAGGGGGGGAGGGGATGAGATTTGAGCAGGGAAGTGAAGAAAAGAGATAATGTGTGGTATTTGGGACAAAGTGATTGGGAGGACAGAGGAGAAGGGAAAGAAAAGACAGATAAGTTTTTATCGAGTAATAGATAGAGGGAGCCACCAAACAACAAATGAGATTATGTGAAGTAATGAGTCAGATATGTTGGTGGATTGAAAGAGCGGAATAAGAGAGATGGGGTGTAAAGAAGTGAGAGAGGTGAGAGAGGTGGAGACGCGGGAGGCTCGGTGAAGAGGGAGGATCCCAAACGGAGCGTCATAAAATAGTTTAGATAGAGAACGAGAAGCCTCTTTGAGAGACAAGACGCGGTTTCTCTGAGAGAGGAGACCGCCACCTTAGAGAGCGATGGAGAGAGGTGAGAGAGAGATCTCTCTCTCCCCGGACCCCCGAGAGCTCCGCTCGTACGTACTCGTACTCTCTTTCTTGTTATCCCTTCTTGTTTATTTTAGCACGATGCTTGCCGAGTGGGGACCAGATGAAGTAGTGTAATAGACTCATATGGTGCGCGCAATGAATTTGTCTTATGACCTGTGATGAAGGTTAGTGCGATCCTGTACGCGCACTGCGAGCATGTAGGGAAGGTGTTACAACGAGGGGAGACAAGTGGGATAACGCCAAAAGCATTTTTTCAGTGGCCGTCTGAAAAAGCAGGGCCAAAAGTGGAAAATGTTTGGCTCACATCTTGCCCACATCCCCCAGGAGAAGACATCCCACATCTGAAAAAAAAAAGAAAAAAAAAGAAGAGAGAGAGAGAAGGGGTGAAGGAGAGATAGATAGAGAGAGAGTGAGAGAGAGAGAGAGGGAGAGGAGAGAGAGTAGTAGTAAAACCAACAGTCTGCAAACAATTCAAGAGAGGCAACAAATACAAGCCTGGGGTTAAAATAGAAAAGAAAAAGAAAAAACAAAAGCAGAGAGAGAGAGAAGGGAAATGCGCAGCTGACAAAAGTGGCTCAAGCATCATACATCAAGCACTTGTTACCTCTCCCGGTGCCTGTGATTGCACATGACTGCAAACAAGTCAGTGATAAAAATCTGAAGAAAGATGAGACCGATCGGGCTGGCTTTAAAGATCATCAATCACGGCCCTGTAAGCTCAGATATTATTAGTTCAAGTAAAGCTGCACTCTTCCATTTTATGGACATCATAAAAGACTTTGGGGGGGTGGAGGTGGAGTGGAGGAGATCCCCCAGTGTTTTAACTAGGACTGGGATGGATGTGTTTGGAAAAGCAGACCGGATGGATGGACAGCTCTAATGTAGTAGCGCTAACTGAATCACTCACACAGCACCGGGCTCCCCAGGGTAAGGAATGTGGGATGGGAGTGTAAGGCCCCACTTACAATATTTTAAAGTAAGTAAAAGTGTATGGTGAAAAGGGCTGTGCGTGCTTGTGTTGTGTCATGTGCGTGTGTATGACGTCTTAGACGTTTGCCGACTTTTTGGATTCTTTTTAACGTGTGACACACGGTGACCCCCAACATGTATATCAGCATTTAGACTGTGAACACTTCCAAGACAAGATGTCAACAGGTTTTTACACATTTTTCGAAATAAATTCAACATTAGTTCCACAAAATGCAGATTAATGGGGATCTTTGTACTCGACACTTTACATTAGTGTGTATGCGTTAGTGTGTGTAGCACCTGTTGACACCTGTCGACTAATACTCTTTTCTAAATTATGTGGACCATATTTTCTGATTGAAAATAATATGGTACACATCACATGATTATCTTCTCCTGAATGTTACTTTTTATAACCGTTACATGCAACACCACAAAGATAAAACAATGGGGACATGTCTCGGAATACCTGTGGTCACGTTGATCAAATGAATTACTACTTTCTACTCTGAAATGTTAATCCAGACTACTACTCACTGAGCAATCTCTCTGTTTTTCACTTATTCCTCACTTCTTTTTTTTCTTTCTTTTCTCTCTCTGCCTGTCAGTGAGGACATAAAGGCTAGTGTGAAGTCCATCACTGCCTGGTGAATAGCTGGCCTTTGTGCCTCAGAACTTAATTCACAGGCTGAAAGGACCCCAGCCCTGCCATAGCACCTCTGTGTGCTGCCTGATTTAAAAGAGCTTGTATGTCCACTGAAGTCTGCATGAAAGCCTTCTGTTAAAGGTTAAACACACCGGGTTTAATCAAATTTTGAGGATTAAAAAATCAGAAGGCTGAGCAGTGTGGACACGGCATTCCAGATTGTAAATTTAGATTCCTTTTTTATACGAAGTTGAATATAAACAAGTCTGGTGCCAACACTGGTCTCGCAGTCACTAACGTCTGCACTGTTGTCAGGGAAACCTGACAGTTTTTTCATGGTTGCCATGACCTTATTCAATATATAGAGCGCCTCACCCCTCCATATGCCACCATTTTAACATACCCAAAGCAACGCCATCTGGTGTTCGAGACAACTTGTGGTAACTTTTGGGGGTTGTTCAGTAAGAAAGCACCTGTGTTACCATTTCAAGCAACAAAACTTTTATTTTCTCCTACTTTGGCAGTTGTGAAAACGGGCGGTTGCGGAGAGCATCAATAACAAACCACCCTCTCACCCCGTCTTTCTCTGTCCTCTCTCATAGACCCTTGCCGGGCTTGTTAGGCCTGACACTGGCACCCTAGTGAACAAAAGGACTGCACGGCTTAGGGCTGCCCTGGAATGTCAGCGGGTTCACATTTCACATGCAGATGCGTGACCCCAGAGCCCTTTAGTGGGAAGGTGCGCTTTAACCTCACATAGAAGCAAGAGGAGGGGAGAAGGGGGGGGGGGGGGGGGTTAAGGGGCACCTTAAGGGAAATCTGGGATAGGGGGAGGGGTACAAATAAGAATGTCTTAGATGGAACGGCATGTATCTGCTCTTACAATGCTATACGTCTCTCTCAGTGTCTATCTTCTCTCTCGCTTTCCTAAAACACTGCTGCACACAGTTAAACTCCGCTGATATACCTTATAGAATATTATAATTGTCGATATTCTGAAAACTTGTCAGAGCCGTCTCCTTTATGTGTGATCTGTGAAGCGCCCCCTCTCTTCCCCCTACTTCGGAACACATGAAAGCATTAACTTTTAAAGTGCATACTTAAGATTTTTCCCCAAATAATTGAAAAAGCACAATGGGAGGGGTTATGTAAGGCAAAAGTACTGTGAGCTCTGCAAAAGAAACCAAAGCTACTGTCATCTGCTCTCTGTAGGCCCAGGCAGGCACAGATTCAACTCAAGGGCTTCACACTTCTATAACTTGTTCTCCTTCCCTCGCTGCTCTCTCTATCCTAACTCTCTCTATACCCGTTTGCCTCTCCCTCCCTCCTTTGCTCTCGATAGTGAAAACATCAAAGACAACTATATCTTCTGCAAAAGCATGAAACTTCAAGCACGTTTGTTTGTTTTGACCTCGAAGCCCCTTGCTACAACCACCTCCACCTCCAACTTGAAAGTCCTGCAAAATGCATGAGGAAGAGAGACCAAATCCCGCCTGCAACCCTTATTCTTACATGTGCTCCTGTTGTGTAACTGTTGTAGAAAGAAGCTCTGGCATATGGCACTGCATCTAAAATAATGACCTGACAAAAGTGATGACAAAGTATAATGTGTTTCTTGAGAAGTAGAGGAGTTCAAACTTTTAAAATACATTTAAAAATGTCCACTAAGAAAATGAAATAAAAATCAATACTACACAAATGTGCATGCACACACAGTGAACAAGTGCACACATCTATGCTTGCACACTGACTCATCTAGCTTGGCCTCTGTAGGTGTCTGGGTTAAGGACTGGAGTTCTGATTTCTTTTTAAGAAGTACAAAAGAGCTTCATCCATCAGCAGGTTGCTGCCTGCAGCCATCCCGCATCTGTCATAACAGGGAAATAAAGACGATAAAACCTTAAAGAAGTACAGTGCAGAAAAAACAACAACAATGCTAACAATTACCTACAATATCAATAAAGGAAAATCAAAAGAGAGAACTCCAATGTATAGTATTCTCTTATCATATTGCAGAGCAATTATGATGGGGTCAGTATAATGTGGTTGACCTTGAAAAGACATATCCAGGTGCAAAACATGACCTGCTATTAACACACATGAGCTTTTCCCACTGTTTGATTATTACATAAAGAATCAAAATCACTTTTGTACCTTGAACTTCTAACTGAGAGGATTGTTCTGTTATAATGAAATGATGGTGATTCAAAAAGAACAAAAGAACAACATAAAACCAAATTGCTCTGCTGTTAGCCTGTCATCAAAGCGGCATCGCTTTCACCTTCATGATTACCGTCAATCCCAGTGCTTCTCTGAGTCAGAGATTGTATTCTGTAATCAATGTTCCTATCAGAGTGCTTAATTGTTTATCTGTGTAGTCTACACAGAGTGTGCGCATGTGTGAGGGGTTGTGTGTGCTCTGTGTTTAGCAGTTCTGCCCTCTAATAGTTGAGACATCTATAGCATCCACAGAAAGGCCAGGGGAGCAAGGGAGCAATCCATAGGCCTGCGTAGCCATGGCAACTAAACAAGGAATAGGCTAGATGTCAGGCGAGCATGGCTAAATTACCCATTAGAGAAAGCAGGAAAGGGAGAGAGGGAATACTGGTCAGGGCACAAGAGGCTAATGGGGAGATAAGATGGCCAACATATAGTCTACGCAAACACACAGGCGTACACACACACACACACACACACACACACACACATATAAATGCACGCACACAAAACAATGGGAAAACAGATAGGGGTTGTCACATAAACGTGCCGGCGCAAACACATGCTGAAATAGGAAAATATAATTAAATCCGTACAAACTCTCACAAATAAACACATACTAACACAATGCGCACGTGTTTTGTGCGCATTGTGTTAGTACATACTCAGAAATATATGTGGATATGCACAAATGGGCAACTGCATGTGCGCACACACACAAATGCACATGGACACACACACACACACACACACACACACTCTCTCTCTCTCTCTCTCTCTCTCTCTCTCTCTCTATCTCACACACACACACACACACACACACACACACAAGCATACAAAGGGCACAAAGGGAAGACAAAATGGTTTTAATAAAGACGCCCTCTTGGAGAGGTTGCTTGTGAATGTGAGGGAGATGTATTTATAGGAATCCTCCTGTGAGATCCTCTCTGCTCAACCTCACATTTGTGCATGAGACAGATAGTGAGCGAGCGAGAGAGAGAGAGAGCGAGAGAGAGAGAGAGAGAGAGAGAGAGAGAGAGAGAGAGAGAGAGAGAGAGAGAGAGAGAGAGAGAGAGAGAGAGAGAGAGAGAGAGAGAGAGAGGTTGTCTTATTGCCTGCTTCTTCATCCTAATCCTTGATGCATGGCCTACTCCTTGAGTCTATACTAATGAATAAAAGAATAAAGAGTGAATCGGTGTAAGCATCTAAACCATTGCGGGAGTGAAAAGGTAAAAGGGGATTGGCCTGGTGCTTTGCTCCTGCTGTGAAGAGACATGCACGCACGCACGCACGCACACACACACACCTTTAAGTATCCAAATAAGCTCACATACTCACTGTGAACAACAGAGCCTGTGTGCAGACACACTAACACTCATGCAAAACATGCACACACTGACACAAAACCCCTCCACACACAGAATCAGGCAGTCCTCCTGACTTTAATGCTGCACATTCATTTGCATGCGCCATAATTAGCGTCAGGCACACAGAGGCTGGTCCTAGGGGAGCTCTGTGATAACCGCTTCCCCTTCTATTAGGGCTCTCATTCCAAGAGTGTCAGACATTGCACATCTTCATTGTGGGGCCTGCAGCACATCGGCTCAGTGGAACCTCTGCTGCTGTAGCTACTGCTGGAGCATGCAAGAGCAGAGGCAAGACGGTGGGGACATGGGCCAGGAGAAATGGTGGAGGATACTAGACTCGGTGGAGGGTGGGTAGAGGGAGGCGAAGACTAAATGAGGACTGAAAGATGTAAAGAATGAAAAGGAATGAGGTGATAAGTTTGGAAGACAAAGAGAAAGAGGGAAAGAGAGACAAAGAGAGGTAGCGCATGGAAAAGGCGGTTGCACATTGTGCAGCAGACAGACAGAGAGACAGGCTGGACCGAGGTAATGAATGCAGTTATTAAATTGTTTCAGCTGCAAAGAGGTCTATTCTTATGCCATTATAAAGGGAACAATTTATCCCCACTGATCGGCCCTGTCTCCTTTCTCCTCGCTCACTTTGATCTGCCAGCATATTGCCTTGATGTGTCCTATTCAATAGCGAATCTGGGGCAATTTTAATGCTTTTGTACCTCGCCACCGCTCCACTTCTCCCTCCCTGTTTAAAAATAGCTGTTAATTATAAGTGCAGTTTAAATGTCTCTAGTGACCCAGAAATGCAGGTTGGAGTGAGAAGAAGGGATTGAGCATCTCCAAGTTTAAAAAGAGCGAGACACTATTTCTTTCCCTCTTTATCATGCTTTCTTCAATCTCTTCTTTCTCCTCTCACCCCCCTCCCACGTCTTTGTCTTCTCCATTCACCTCCCCTTCGATTCTACTTCTCCATTCCTTTAGTGTTCCTCCACATTTCTTTTTCTCCATCTCTCGCTCTCTCTGTCTCCTCTGTGGCGTTTCTTCGGCTCGGTGGGAGTGAGCATGGCTGGAGGATAGGGGATTCAGTTCTTTCTCTCCAACACACAAGAGAACTGCAGCGAGACATCGGAGACCATGGCTGTGAAACCGCTTCAGTCTGCAGATTGTATGTGCGTCACACCAAGTCTTTGTATCTATCGCCTCAACTTCCTCCTCTTATGCAGCCGCAGGAGTGAGATGTTGAAAGGAACGGCATGTGAAGGTGCGCTAGGTAGCGCAGTACAAGGCAGAGGCACAGAGTATACCTGTGGGGAAGAGAAGGGGCTGTGCAGGGACCTGAGGTGTGCACCTGGGGGGTGCAGTGTTATAAATAAAGCATTAGCCTCTTGAAGGGAACAGAGATGTGAGGGGCTGTCTCTGCAGCTCTCTTTTCCCCACTAACTCCTACTAACAGTTAACCCGCAGGCATGTACATGTAGTCCTTTCATCGCTGAGGAGGTACATGTCACAGTACAGAAAATCACTATAAACTGTGAGACTGTCTAGTGTCAAAATCTGGGCACCCCTTTTTTCTCAGGAGAGGTCAGGGGTACATTTCCTCTGATTGGAAGTAGCTGACATGACTGATGAATAAACGTATTCGTCTCCTTGAGGTTACTTTGCAAAACTGTGTAAAATAAAGTGAATAAAGTTGAAGTGCGAAGAAACTAAACATCAAAATGGGGCGGTGAATCACTACACAATCCATAACATTATAACATATACGTGGGCAACTTAAAGTATCCTATAATACTGTACATGTGTGAGGCCTCGTCTCCTCTAGTGTACTCTATAAATGAAAGTAATTAAAGGTCAGAATAAAACGAAGTGAAGATGAAACTTCCTCCCACAACTTCCTCTGCACCCATATTTATACTACTGCTTAAAGAAAATATTAATGTGTCATACGAACATATTACAGAGTAAAAGCCATACACGATACTGTGCAGATTGCATTTTTAAAGCGGTTTCTGTTGGAGATGACGCTTTCCAAATGCTCAAGATTCAAATCCATGATGTTGCAAGGACATGGTTTATTTGTAACACATTGAACCGTTTCGACACCAGCTGTGTGACACATTATTAAGTTTCTTGGTCTGACACTATGTTCCTCTCTGTAATGTCCCACACTGTGCTGACCTTACACAGAGTGTTCTGTCCGTAGGTCTGTTTGGCTCTCACTCAGTAAACGTCGGGAGAAACTCAGAGCACCTCCGTCATGAAGTCAAGGTCAGCTTTGTGATAATTATATTGTTCAAAAATCCATCAGATTGTTTAGCGACTTGCAAAATAAATTACCTCGAGTTAGCTCAATCTTATGCTCACTTTATTGTTCTCACAAATCCTGGTGCAAACAATGACATGAAACACCTGGGTAGAGAATATGAGAACACTAACGATATGGTGAGGATTGCTCCAAGGCAATTAAATACTCTGCTCCCCGCACTAATACGCTTATCTCAAGTTTTTTTTTACTCCCGTTCTCAAGGTGTACGTGCCTGAACCTGTCACTAACCATTTCAAATGCTACACAGCTGTGTTTTCTTTGACAGAAGAAAGTGACAAGGTCATTCTCTCTCTCTTTCGTATCAGCCGCTAACACTAATACCACTAGAACCGCTAAGATCTCCTTCCACTCGTCACATTTAGATTGTGCCTTGTTTATAAAGGCAGCTATACTCAATGCTAACCCCAGCACACTGTAACCTGCACTATTAGCTGTAACTAAAAATGTATGTGACCTCTCGATGTCTGTCTCCACTAGCCGCACAGGCAATGATATAAAGTATGACTCCATCAGTATCCATGGTCTGGCCTGAAATTGGAAATATGTACAGCAGATAACCGAGCAGTGATGAAACAAGCACTCGATGCGGGTCCACTCACTCAAGGCGGGCAAGCACTCGATAGATAAATGAGAACAATGTACTGGTTTGTCCACAGGCGTGGCAGCACTGACAGAACTCATAAAACAAAGTGTTAATGCTGTCCTTGGTAAGGAAGGCATGATAGTAAATATAAAGTTATCTAGTAGCCGTGTGAGATGCATCTTTAAACATCGCCACTGCCTGACAAAACCCACACAAGTGGTAGCTAGTGAAAGCTGCTCCTGGAGTCTCTGCAAATGATTCAAAGTAACAAGGCTGCCACTGTTACACCAGCTAAATGATTCGTTCATGTCGAAATGCAAAACTATTAATCTCACAAGAAGCAGTTGCTGTGTTATTCTTGCTCATGTCAAAAGGACGAGGAATAACAGTGTTGCTCCATGTCAAACAACGGACATGTTGTTTTATTTGTCAATAAACATGTCAAGAGTAAATAACTCATAAATAAAGGATCATCCTGATGCATGACTGTTTGAAAGTCTATTGTTCTCATGGTCAGCATGTTAATTCTTCTATAATTGTTTACGGGGTTCAGTTGACAAGATTAACATCTCTGTTTTCCAAAACACAAGGGCACAGGTGGAGGTGGAATCGTAGCAAAGTAAATGATACGGTCACCATTTCTTTCTGCGGACTAGCTTTGGAAAAGCTAATGAATGAAATATCTGAATAAATATAATCATTTATTTTATGTCCCTCATGAAAGCAATCAAAAACTGTGTTAAGTTTGACCGGCAATTCAATTCAACTTTACTAAAGATACAGTATTTTACCTCAGAAACAATAACAATTACAGATAAACAAAGAAAGAAGAGAAAACAAAGGATGACAGTGTAGAGATGGCAGTAAGAGATGCAAGTTAATGACCTTGATAAGACCAGGGACACGGAGAGCCTGAGGAAAAGATGTGATGTGTTGCCGTGACAGCGGTGTAGTAGTGCTGCTGACAAGGGGAGATGAGGAGCCTGCACTTCTTGGCTGGTGTTACACATTAGTGTTGTCGTTAGCCAGGGGCATCAAGGGTAGTTGTGTTTGTGTGTACGAGCGTGTGCTTACAGAGCGAGGTACGAAGACATCCCGGTCGAGGCCTCGCGTGGTGACAGAGGCCGATACCAATCTAATGAGATAAGAAACGTATGCAAATGAACCTGGCCACAGTTCACACTAATCAGCTTAACGCCCCGATAGATATCAGCTATCTGTCGCATCGCACGAGCACACGCACACACACACGAACAGACGCATGCACACAAGCTCTCAGAAGTTAAAACAATCAGTGAGAGGATTTGCTATGCCACAGATACACACACACACTCCACTCAACAGACAGTACAATAAAGATTACCAAGTCAAATTGTTCATCACACCTGTACACTTCAAGGAATCTATAGGTACACATGTACATGTACAACATTTGTGCTAATTAACAGCGTGTGCACACACACACACCACACAACAAGTGTGAACACTCCTACACACACACTGGATATGGGAGATTGGATGCTACTGTGTATGGGTCATTCAGTTCTTGGGGGTCAAGTCTTTGACAAGTTAAGGACAAGGGGCCCCAGCAAAGGAATGCAAAATAGCTCAACGTCACAGGGAAATGTTTGAGTACAGCCTAATAGGCAGTCAGGAGTGACCTGTATATGACACATTTTTTAATGTAATGTCCTTGCAGTATTATCTCAGTGCTGTCAATCAATATGTCGCTAACTAACATTGTAGATTTTGTGCATGTTTCATCACAGTGTTTCTGGCAGATGAAAAAAAGAAGAACTCATTTACTCCTGCCCTGTGATGCCAAATGACAATTACTGTTTTTTTTTTTGTCACACGTTAATTTATTGCAAATAACATGTTTAATGTTTTTCATGTTTAATCTTGATGAAAATGATTCCTTTGCAAAGTGGCAGGCTTGTGTAGAGTGTCAGGATGTCATTTTAAATGCGTTCACCAGACGAAAGAGAAAAGTCGTGCCCCAGCTGTACACTTCTACACATCTCTCTGCAGCTATTATTATCTGTGAGAATCCATGGCATCCTACATGGTCTGGGGGCAAAATAGTGACCAGTAAAAGACTGTCCCTGGAATAAGACAGCTGCCCTTCATACAGTCTGTCCACTGACCTTTACTGATGCACGTCAGAGTCTTGCAATCCTGTTTAAGTTACACTCGAAATATGTATTCATTTTAGATGCTTGATTTATAAATGTTAATATTATTAAGTATGTGATTCCCCCTGACAAGTACAGATACATATAATTATGTTACACTACATCTTCTTGTCCTTCTTAATGACACAGCATGAGTGAAGGACATTGGCTTTTACACAAATTAAACCTGTGACTGTTCAGCTAATTATGAAATGTGGTAGTATTGTGTAATGCAAATAGATATACACATAAAAAAAAAAAAGCAGTTCAAGAATAGCTGTTTACTCCAAGCTTCTACTACACATCATATGGTTATGTCAACAGCTGCAATTTAGCCAGGAACCTTAGAATCTTTTAATATTTCTGCATGCCATGTCTTCGCATATTTTCTCTTTTTACTCCTCCCTCTCATTCTGTATCTCCCCATGTCTCTGCCTCTTGGATCTCTCTCTGACATTTACCACTAAGCTACCTATTTCAGTCAACCTATTCTTAAGCAAAGCTGGGCCAAGACATCTTTATGGAAATCACCGCTCTGGGTGTGTTGATTTGCAAAGGGCATGGAAGCTGTTCAGGCTAGCCTTACGCTCTTTCAGGTTATACGCAGAGAGGCGGAGATGGAGAGACAGACAGTGACTTCAACAAAGACAGACAGTGACGTAGAGGAAGTGAAATAGAGAGCACCTTGCTATAACTATATTGGTTGGCTCCAGTATGTTGGCGCCCATCTTATCTGGCTCGAGTCCCACACAGCGTTCATCTAATGAAAACCTGGCTGGCCGGCCGGCTGGCTGTCTCATCAAGGCTCATTGCCAAAGGTTCCTCTCCCTTGCATCAAAGTCACTCTGCTTTAATGTAGCTTTTATCAATGGCCAAGTAAAAGCAAATAACTTCACTGAAAATTTGAAAGAAACCATAAAAAGAAATCTAAAGCAAAGATGAAGGGAGAGGACTAGTAATTCTTTAGGGGCACTCAGCTGGACTTATTGTGGTAACAATCAAATCAGAGAAAGGATGTTTACTATGTGTCCGCAAGTGTGCGTGCACACATTCAACACACACATGCAGACACAAATACAGGTGCTATTTCTCACACACACCAAGGGACACGCATAAGAATGCAAACGCAGAAATGCACACACGTGGAAATGCAGGCGTACATATAAAAGGCATTAACTGCTGCATATAGTACACATGGTACAAGTCAGCTACATATCCGTCACACTTTGAAAAATCCCCAAGTGTCGCATTACAGTAGACTGCTAAAACTGTGTTGGCTGGTGATAGCTCGGAGACCACAGCCAGACTACAGTAGCAGCCAGTCCCCCAGTGGATGACTGGGCTCTGAATATGAGCTCAGTCACTGTAACAAGCCCCACTTAGTCACTGGCTCTATCACAGGCTCTCTCTCCGTAGACCCTCTATGCAAACAGGCCACTTAAAAACACCATTACCAGGAGATTGCTCAAGCTTTAGAAAGCAGTTCTGAAGTGGTGTGTGTGAGAGAGGATGAGAGGACAAACAGGGGTTTGACGAAACAGTAAGAGGGATGAAAATATGGAGTAGGGGCTACGAAAGGTTTGTTGAGGAAGGTATTGATGGCACTGGAGAGTCTACTTCTAATTAGAGGCACATACTAGTTACTTGCTTGGTAAATGGGAGACAGTTGACACGACTAAATGATAACTAAATGATTCTGCAGATGTGAACAGGTGAAAAGAAAAATGGCCCCTGTGTTAAGTCATTCTCTGAACTACACTGAAACATTACATTGTTACCTATATTGTCTGGTAACAGTAATGGTGGTCTGGTAATTGATTTTACTGTTTGTGGGTTCATGAGAGAAAGAATAAAGATGAGTCACATGACGACCCATGACGTCCTATCTTAACCCCATTACTCCGTCCCTGTCTCAGCCTCCACTACTACCTTCCTCCACTCATCTGTCTCTCATCCCTCTCTCAACCCTTCCCATCTTTCTCTCATCTCTCTCTCTCTCTCGTCTGGCCTCTCATCACTTGTTCATAACTTCACAGCGGTGGTTAGGCAGAGTCACAGTTTCCATCAAAGAGACCAAGAATGGATATTTTTAGGCAGGGGCTTGCTTTGGAGCAGCCTTTCCACAGAGAATAAACCGTGTCCAAACATTAATGCCATGTTACACAGAAGAGGGTATGAGCTAAGTCTCTCTTTTTCTCCCTCCCTCCCTCTTTTTTCTCTTTGCTCTCTCTCTCTCTTTTTCTTTCTCGAGGGCTTGTTGCACCATGACTGCACGGTAACTATACGGTGTACCCCCCGCCACCTTCACTGCCCCCTTGCTGTCCTCTGGATCTGTGTCAAGCAAGGGAGCAGATTGGGAGTGGGCATGGGTGCATGCCAAACTATTCTGGGAAGGGCTCCAAAGAACATATTTGTTGAGTGGTGAAGAGAGCGGAAATGGCCTGGTGTCTGAAGGGAGGCACGGTTGAGAAAGTTGAGTGAAGCAAGGGTGAGAGACACCGAGTGAGGTGGGAAGTTGAGTCACTGGGTACAACTGAAGTGGTTTGGGAAATGGGAAGG
The DNA here is from genome assembly GCF_900634415.1 of Cottoperca gobio. Lineage (NCBI taxonomy): Eukaryota > Metazoa > Chordata > Actinopteri > Perciformes > Bovichtidae > Cottoperca > Cottoperca gobio. The sequence goes on from NC_041363.1 coordinate 8,522,545, forward strand.
TTGCTCTTGTGTGAGGACTGACTCATCACTTACGAAAGATGATTTCACCGATCTGTGAAACTTGCCACATTGTCCTCAGGGACAACCTTAGGGTCGGGACCCCAAATAGAATCCATTGAAGAGAAGATGGCGTTGAGGAAGATTTCTATCCATTTAAATACATACAAATAGGTTTGAAATAGTGTACTCCATTATTATTTACAATCTATCAGCCCTTATTAATTACAGAAATGAACGTTAGAAATTGGTTGAACAAAAAACACGGGCCACAAAAAGTCCACAAACCAACAAATAACAATAAATGATAAAATGAATTATGTGCTGACATATATGTCAATTCAGCAGCACTGAGATCAGAATCAACGGGTTCGGCTGAGATCAGGATGTTCTTCAGCTTCAGGCCCGGATTGGGCTGGATTATTTTCAGATTGTATTTTAAAAATTAAAAATGATCTCTCTCTCTCTCTCTGACTCTGTAAGTCGCCTACATAGATGTGTTGCAAGTAGATATGTCCACCAGGAATCAGGAAGCGAGACAGTGTAGCAAACATGTTGCATTAGCCTGGCGAGCTAGCAGCCAGCAGTCAGTACTGAATGAAATAAAGGAAACACGTGCAAAAGGGGAGCTTCCTAAAATCCCAAAGCTCAAAGATTCTGAGAAGGCCATTGTATTGTGTTAACATTATGACCTTGGTTTGACAGCAATTTTGCTATTACTTTACCCTGTATTACAAAACATATCTTTAAAGTTTCAATTAAAAATATTCTTTGCTACATTTCTGACTCTAATCTTGAGGGAATGTCCAATGTTTCAGGGCTTCTGTAATAGAAGCAGTGTGTCCGTGAATGTGACTCTCAAATAGCATGTGCCCCATAGTGGCCACCTGTTGATATGCTGTGTGTGTGTGTGTGTGTGTGTGTGTGTTCCATGTTATAGGGCTGGCCTGTGACATGCCATACTTCAGTGCCAGGGGTTTTGTAGGGTCAGTGCTATTTCACACACCTCCTGGAAAATAAGTGACCCTGGAACAAAACATACCGCCTGTGACAGCGTGGCCTTTGGACATATTTTCTACTACCATGGATTAGGACTGTTCTTTACAAAAACAAGTACTGACAGTAAATGTGTATTTGCTTTCAGCTTTTGGCCTGAGATTTAGTTTCATAACTATGTTGCAATAATTGACTTTTGGCCAGTTGAATCCATTCCAAGCCCTGTTGGACCATGAGATACATGGATTTAACTCTTTAACAGATATGAAAAAAATGTTAAAAGCAAGCTGGTTCAGATATTTTCCAGGTTTTTCTCTTTAATATGGCTACAATTAATATCTCAGATGTCACTCTGGTTAGTTGAGGAAAGGCAGAGGTGCAGGCGATGTCTTAAACAGCCCACACAGTGACCTCTAAAGAAGACAGTAAAATGGTTTACCTACTTGACAAATGCCATCATGTGATATGTACGTATGTTTCGGCTCCATATTTGCCACCGCTTACAAGGTCAGAAAAACAACATCAAACAGATTGTTGAGTCCTTCTGAGATCAGGCTTTCTTTGGCTGTGTTTTGTCTTCCTTTTGTCACTCGCACACACTCACTTGAAAAGGCACTATGAAAGTGCTCAGATATGCAACAGATGTACAAATATAACACAGAGACACACAGACAAACAGAGACAGAGACAGGACTCATAAACACCCTCGTACACAGTTAATGGGTTAAAAAAGTGGCATATGTATACATGTAACCCCGCACATTCACACATACATAACCCCACATCACACACATGCACATACCATGTGCATTGGCTGGCATGTGGGGGTCATGCATAGCACATAAACTGGAAGCGGCACCTTCATGTAAATTCTTCCCACTTGACAACTGAGCATTCTCATAAGCTCCAGTAGTCAGCTGTCTACTGCATTCTCCAAGGGGCAGGCATGACATTATGTTAATTTAGGGGCCCTCCTAGGTGTGTGTGAGTGACTTTGTGCAAGAGTGTGCTGGTGCCTAGGTGCATGTGTGTCTTAAAGCTAATGTATGCCAATGTGTGCTAAAATTATAACAACAATAAAATACACACTACCTGTCTGAATAATCCTGGCATGTAAAAGTTGACTCATAATTTGATATCCAATTACATGTCAATATCTGTACATTGCACATGTAAGTCAGTGCAAATATGAGGACATCTTCATCCATCTGTATCAATGTGGTCCCCACTGTGTGGCTACAAATAGACGTGCAAAGTGGCTCAATCCCTGTTGAATGTTTATCCAGGGAGGTGGATTAGAGCAAAATGGACATCTCCGTGCCACAGTGCTGAGCCTGATACCCCCATAAGCCTGGCATTTCCTGCCCTATGAGAGCCATAATTAAGAGGGTGGTGGATGGCCCAGAGCCTGAATCCCCAGACCTTTATGTGGCTTTTGTTCAGCCAGGAGACAAGAGGAGATAACAGTAGCAACTCCCTGACAAAGAGAAAAGCTAACACAGACATGCACGTAACTTATAAATTATAGAAATTCTTAAAGTAAAAGGGCATTCTCGCACGTAACCGGCTCTGAGAACATGTCGATGGACACGGCTTAGAGCACACACCTGCCAGTACAAACCAACACACACAAATGCTAAGAGTTACCAACGGGTTACTGACACGCCTCTGGCCTTCTCACTGCCTCCACTTGTTACCCTTTGCTTTAAACACACACAATACAGTGCCTTACAAGGGGCAGCACAGGGGAGGGCAACAATTAGTCTGTTAGTAAACAAGTCCGTCAGTCACGACTCCCCGGTCCCGCCTCTGCTCTCAGATCGCCCCGCCCAACCCAGGAGGGGGTGCTTTGTAAGAGAAGGTGGAGAGTGTCAGACCACTTGAGCTCCACTTCAGAGTGCAGAGAGAGAATAAGAGGAAGAGTGGTAGGACTCCACTCGCTGAACTTGTGAGTTATCATGAGTACTTCAGATCACATTGCAGGACAAAAGAAATTTCGAAAATTCTCATATGTTTCACATGAAAAAATAATTAATGTGAAAGATAAACGGCAGTGAAAGAACAGGAAGTTAATGTAAAATGGCACTCCACATAATAGAGTCAAATGAGAAAAATAAAATCAACCGCTTGGTTAAATTAATGAGGAACTGAGCAGAGGGGCGCGTGATTCCTGACAGCTCTTTATTGCCCTGCTTAAAAGTCAGTGGCAGGTAGAGAGAAGAAGAGATTAAGGTAGAGCTGGGGCAAAGGTCATCTGCATCAGTGGACTATGTTTTTTTTTTTTTTTATTCCTGTCATTGTGTGGCTGTCAGCCTGACCTGTGCGTGAGTGTGATCATTCATGTGTCTGTGGATGTGCATATATGTGCAGGCCTGTCTGCATCTGTGTGTGTGTATGTGGTGCTGAAGTGAGAGCATAGGGTAGGGGGTTCAGGGCAGCGTAAGGTAATCCTTTAAGTGGGAGACTTTAACTCTTTCAGAAAGTAAACAGCCAAGCAGTTGAGGGAGTATTGTCATTGGGTAGTGTTACAGAGCTGCAAGAGAGCCCCGGGGCACCGTGTGTGAGTGACTTAGGTAAGCTATGTGTACGTGTGCAGCAGGGAGGGGTAGTGTGTGTATGTGTGTGTGTGTGCGTGTGTGTACCTCTCAAGCCATGTCTCACGCTGGCTGCAGCCTTGAACAGCTCTGTGGCAGGGAATAAGAGAGCAGATGCCTCTTCACTGGGGTGCATCGGGCCACCAAATATCACTGATCATGTCCCAATTCAATTACAGGCCACCAACTGATGCATAACAGAATCTGTTTGTGTGTGCGTGATTGGGTGTGTCCTTGAGTCCGTATGTGCGTGTATGAAAGTGTGTGTGTGTGTGTTATGTGTGTGCGGGCATGCGTAGCTGGCGTGTTAGTGTTCCGGGGTTAAGGGGGAAGGAGGATGACCCCGCACAGCTGACGGTCAGCCATGCAGGACAGAACAACACAATAACACTCTTGTTAACCAGGACATGGCATACCTCCCACCTGTTACCCCTAGAACCACACACAGGCAGACACATGCTTTCACATGAACAGACATACCTAAACACACACTCAACCATGCACACACACACACTCTTTTTTGTTGTACACACATACACCTTGGGAAAGTGTTTCAAACCCCGTACCGGGTGCTTCCCCGCGATGGCTCATTTGAGGCCTCTCCTTCCTTCATTTAGCAGCACGTCCATTTATCTCTGGGGCTGTCGGGGAGGTTTCTCATCGCTTAGCCCACTTCCTGTCTGTCTGTTTGTCTGCCTAAACACAGGCTTTTCAAACGAACATGTTTAGTCTGGACCTGGCCTGGCTGAGGAGGAGAGGGCTTGTGGAATTGCCAACATAATAAAACACTGGTGTATCTTGAGGGAGAAACAGCCATGTGTTGTCCTGTCTGATTTACAGAATATGATTACAAACATACACACTTGCACACTATTTTCTTAACATCTCAGTTAATGGTATCCAGAGAATATAAATTAAGTTTGGCTGCAGCTGAAGGCAGCCAATCCAGATTTTTCTATATTTCAGATGTGTTGAAAATGAATTTTTAAGAAGGAGCAAAAATAGTTGTTGTTTGAGGTTTTACAGATGTATTGTATAATAATGTAAGCTTAGAGGAACATGCATTAATAATATGCTGATGTTTAACTGTCTTATACTCCATTGCTTTTTGCAACTTTGTTTACATATTTTCATGCCAATAAAGCTTATTGGATTTGAAAAATGTGTGGAGAGAGTTTCTGTGTATTTGTGTGTCTGTTCATTGCCTATCATAGACAACATACTATTTGAAGGCTCTCAAGACATAACTTGGCAACTTTTGCAAAACAAAAATAAGCTAACTTTTCACGAGGGCACTTGTTTGTTCCCAAAACTGTAACACATTCATCATTTCACAATGTTATTACGATATTTATGTGTTCTGCGTTACAATATATTCAACTCCTCTCTTTGTTTAGACAGCTCAGCCATGGGAAACACTGTGTAGACTAAATCTATACACGATGGAGACTTAGCTCTTTGCTGAGTGAGTTCATGAGTGATTGAATGGGTGAGTGAGTCCTTCAGTATTTCAGAGATAAGACACAACGATGGATCCTGACTAAATATGGATTCCGTGACTACCAATTAACTAACATTATGACACAAAAAGACATGGCTACCCAGAGAGGAGCAACTATGTAGTCACTATGACAGTTAGAGTCAGAGATATCAGTCACATAATTAGCTGCTATAAATAACTTCTTTCCACACGTTCAGGTAATTCAAACTGCATATTGAATAACCCTGTTCTTAAAGCTTCTATACATATATTATATATTGAAGATTAGCCTGTTACTTTAGTTTACTAGCTTTTTATGTTTTTCCCAACAAAGTATTGATGCACTTATTTTTTTATTGTGAGCTTTCTTGTGCTTCCTTTTTTTTGACAAGATTACTTCAAAATGGCCATGCTCATTAATGAAAAAAAAGAAAAAGGAACTGAGTGAGTGAGCAAGTGATTGAGTGAAAAAAAATGACGCTGGGGACCGTGTTTGTGTGTGGCAGGGCGAGGCCAAAGGGGCGCGAAATGGGGAGCAAGTGAAAAAGAAATTCACAATGCCAGGCCAACTTCCAAAAGTGTGAAAATCTCTATAAACCCATCAGCTCCAATAACGGGCAAGACTGAATAGATGAGAAACAGAGGAGGCGGAGAGAGAGGCAGAGCAGAGCCATAGAATGAACTGGCCTCCCCCATTCACTTTTAAATTTCCTCCTCCACAGTCCCTTGCACACTGTTAATTACTGGCCCCTACATTCCCCTGCCACCTTTTCACACATAACAAGTGCCCGATCCAGACCCACCACTGGAATATGCCTGCAGCCGAAGGATCAAGACCAATTATGGCCCTAAGCTGGACCTATTTCTGTTTAGCCCAAGGGGGGGGCAAAGAGGGTGTTAAACAGGGAGAGGAGGGGAGCAGAGTTGGTGGAAGTGTTATTTCTCCCACAACATAAATGTCTCTTTTTATATATATGTTGCTTGCTGTGTTTACTGCTAACTCTAAATTAACAACATATAAAAACTTCCATGAAATAAAGAAATTCAAGAAATATATGAAGTCACGTGAGAGCAAAATATTTAAGACCATTTTTTTCCATTTCATTGCAAATTTGATTTAAATATGTTACTAACATCAACTGAAGTCAAGTTTTGTTTTTGGCCTTTCCTATTATCTCTGGTTAATTTAAAATCTTTATTTTGAACAATCAACATACACTGCATGTGTAAAAATGTGTGGACACCTGAATCTTAAACTTTAGTTTAGTTTAATTTGGTCATTTTCAACTTGTACAACAGTTTCATAATTGAATGTAACTCCAAAACCATTTGCATTAGAAAAAGTAGGCTACACAAAGTATGTAGGCAGGAGAGTCTACTTTGTTTTGGCAACAAAGTGCAGTTATTCCATAATCAAAAGGTCCTGTTGGCTCAGCTAGTCAGTAGGTCACATGATGACATTGCACTTCACTAAACAGTCATGTAAATTATTAGCTACATCACAATTCCTATTAAGATCTTTAACTATGTAAAGGTTATCTCAGCTGAACTACAGAGATATCTCTTCATTATCTGTGGCGTGAAAACAAAATATTACTCATTATAATTGTAAAAAATCTTGTTTCTATTTCTTAAACAGCATGAATCCCATCAGCATGACTTTTTCAGCTTCAAACTGGCTGAAGTCCTCGCAGGTGTTCAGGACTTTAACTGTCTCCTGGAAAACACAAAGCATTAATTACCACAGGGGCAAATATTTTGTATAATTACTTGGTTAACATGGATTATTAGGTCCACCGTTGTGTAAAAGGCTGGTCAGTATCAGCTGAAATCAATATAATGATTATGTGTTAAATGTACATCACTAATGATTCATGACAAGATATCTAATTAATACACCTGTGTGTACACCTTAATTATATCGCTTTACCAACTGTAGGTGAATCAATGCCAACTCCACTCACACATTCCAACATGCAACAGTCAATGAAAGTCACTGTTACCGTGGTCTTCTTAATCTTCCTCTCGCATGTAGGCCTACACTGTTCAACGAAAACAGAGAACATGGGATGGTTTGAGTTCACGCTACAGCTGCAGATTAAAGAACGACTCAAATTCATGACCCGCTATCTAATAGTTGGCATAGACTACATTTTCTGTAGCTAACCTTAGCAGTAGCTAACAATTCAAATTCATTACCCACAATCGTACAGTAGCGTAAGCATTAGCTACATTAGCTGTAGCTAATCTTAGCAGTAGCTAATGACTCAAATGTATTACAATTAGCATTAGCTGCATTAGCTACTTCAGCTGTAGCTAACATTAGCTCTAGCTAACATTAGCTCTAGCTAACAACTCAGATTAATTGTCCACAACAATACAGTTAGTGGTAGCTATGTCAACTGTAGCTAAACATAGTTGCTAAGGGTTGAGCCTTCCTTAACTCCACCTAACGTAGACTATGCTACATTGTCACATAGGGGCATTTAATAGTTGAATAACAGCAGTGAAGAAAGCAGCCTAATAAACTCACTTCCATAAATTCTTCTTGTTGAAAGGGTTCTTGTCTGGCACCTGTTATTGCATGTTGTTATGTTATGTTATTTCCCATACACGGATGGCCATCGTGGTCCACCAGGTCCATCTCAAGAAATTGCCAAACATATTATACACAATACTAAAACAGATAAATACACACTTGTAATGACACACAATCAAACAGAGTTGCAGACACAAAGTGGTGTAGCATAAATGTATTTAGTTGAAAGCCTCTATAAAAAAGGGACTCATGTTTGGTATTTATCCAGCATATCTTGTAGTAGTGCTGTGGTGATGATGGATAATCAATGAGCAATGTAGGTATGAAAAATGGAGGCGCAGACGGAGAAAAAAAAGGTTGGGAATAAAGGAGGAAAGGGGTAGTAGAAAGTGAAAAGGAAAGTGGAGGGTTATATTGGACAAAAAACACATGCCTTCATGAAAATGTGAATTTTCACACACACACACGCACACACGCACACACACACACACACACACACACACACACACATATATATATAATATATGGATGAATGCACACATGCACAAACAAGCGTGCACACTCACACACATTTTCGAATTACAGCTCTGAGAAGCCATTAGTTTCCTATATAAGCAGACCTGCTGATGAAAGCTCATAAAGGCGGCTATGTAAATAAAACAAATGAAAAGCCAGTTCTCAGAGGTGAGGGGGAGAAGGAAAGAAAGGGTCCCTCAGGGATTTATTGTTTGTGAAAGGCTGCTCCATTTACTCTCGCCACTGGAGGAGTGAAAGGTGCCATCATGGAGGCATTACCGAGCATCTTCTTATGGTAGAAAAAAACCTACACCCACCATCAGTCTCACAGCTCAGTGATTCAAAACAGGCGAGGGAAAAGAAGATCTAGGTGAGAACCACACATGCAGTAAGGTTGTGACCCTCTCACATGCTATGCTCAAGGTGGACACACAAAGACACACATATACGCAATAATGCTTCAGCTATTACATGTCTTACCAAGAGGATTTTTCGCATGAGGACTAAGAGGTGAAAGGTCCCGGCTTGGCCACGCTCTCCTCATAGTTTGGAGCAGCGAAAACATCACGCGGTAATGAACAGGTTCAGGGCTAATAGAGGGAAATATGACCTCCTTGTACTGTTGAATGCACAAGAACAGATGTAATATTTCTTTCACCGTCGCTTTTCATTTCATTTAGCTCACTCTAACATTTGAAAATTGCTCATCTAATGTAAACAGCCACTGAAATATAAATTAGGCTGGTTCTAAGCTACTGGTGTATTGATTGGCACAGATGCAGTGATATGTTTGTGATTTTACCTGTGGGCAAATTGAAAAGTGACGATGATGAGTGCAAAAGGTCACAGAAAGTATAAATAAACGGTTTTTTTTCTAACCTATACTGTAAGATATACATTTTGATGAAAAAAAATCCTCTTCATAGTAAATCACATAGTCATATAAACAATTCTGAATAAAGATTGATATGAATAAATTGTAACTTTAGTGCTCATTTCACTTCATATAAAACGTTCACAGAAATAACAATGACAGGCATCATTCACAGTGTATGCAGAGTTGGGGTGATATGTCAACTGTGACGTAAACATGATCTAGTGTCCACATGTAACAGTGTACTTATTCTCTAAACTGCAGTTTTACCATAAAAAGCTGTAAGCAGCAAAAACATACACATCATCATATCCCCTGGCTATGACTTTCATCATACATGTGTGCATAACATGAAATAAAGAACTGGACCGATGTTTTTCTGTTCCGATAATGTTTTCAGCGTCTAGTGTTACAATGCCTTAAAATCCATCAGTCATGTCTAAGTGGGTGCTGAGAGACCCAACACCCAGGGCTTCATGACTTCATGTTAGTATAGGGGCCAAAGCAGGACTTAAACATCCTTTCATCTGACTCAACTCATTTGGGTGTGCAGGGACTCGGAGTGGATCAAAAATCACTACCTCAGCTGTATTTTGTAACACAAATGAGACGAAAAACAAAACAATGTCCTAACATGTAATTGAATCAAGCAAAATAAGAAACAAACAGCGAGCTAAATTACTAGGGAACTAGATCTACCAAGGTAAGTGAAAAGCAAAGCCAATAATCTGTGGACTACATCTAACATGTGGATCCTAGTAAAGGTCTGACAGGTGAAAAGAACAGATCCAGCAAACGGTGGGAGCAGCAGACAGTGAGAAAAATGGGTTTCTCTACTTCCTGTGACACGACCGCGCTTCCCATGGTGTGGCATTTAGCATAAACAGATGAGCTAATCTGAGCTGTGGATAACGCACCTGCCTCATTCCACTAAATAAATAAGCCCTGTACCCCAATCCTCTCCCTCTGTGCCTCTCCCTTTACACTTCCATCCCTCCATCCCCTGCTGTGCCACTGCTCTCCATTTATTTCTCCTCCTCTCCATCAGTCGGGCAGATGGAAAGAGGGAACGAGGGAGAGTAAAAGTGAAAAAAATAGAAAAGGGCTCATATCATCGGTGGGCCAAAGGTGAGTCGCCTGGGGAGGCAGCGGGAATGAAATTCTCCCAGTCCCATTTTACCAGCCATTCAAAGCACATTACTCTGGAGAAGGGGAAACTTATAAAGCCCCTGCATTTGAACACATTTCTGTGTGTTTACGGGAGACAGAGAGGGGCGGCTGGACCCGTGCCTCAGTAATAGATTCCCAATTTAGGCTCACTTCTCTCTCTCTCTCTCCCTCTCCCCGTTTTGTCTTTCTGTCTCTCTCTTTTGCTTTATCTTGCTCTCACCTCCTTCCATGTATTCCTATTATCTCTCTCTCTCTATCCATTTCTCTGCAGGCCTGCTGTCCTCACCCCCAGCTGGAGGAGACCCTTGCAGCCTGACTGCTTGGGAAAGGAATATCAGGAAAACGGTTTGTTTGTGTCTGCCCCCGTAGACACCGCAAATAGTTTCACTGAGGAAGGCTGATGGAGTTGATGATATAACTGTCATCTCCATAACTCGATGGCAGACTATGATATCTGCACTGTAACTGTGGCCAGCTGCTGGTAGAATTGCTGCTGGAGCACATACTTTTCAAAAAATTATGCAACGATGGGGTAGTTCATTAGAGGGGGGGGAAATAAGAAATTGGGATCAACTTCTTTACTAAAGCCTTTATAAGAAAAAAATGCAAAGGGTTATTTGAAGAAAAAAATATATATTCTGGTCATTTTTAGAAGTCCTTCTTTTCCCATCAGTCACATCATTTGTTTAACTGTGAGAGAATAAAGCCATTTTGTAGGTTACTGAACGTGCTTATGACAAAAGGTATGCTAATAACGACATCACTCTTTAAACACAACCTCTTGGACTATAATAGTGTAACCATGTGGGACAATGCTGTCACTACAGTAATTACAGAAATACTGCCAAGGTGGAAGGCCAACCTGCTTATAATGGTTGCTAAATTAGCTTATCTGTAAGGCATAATAGTGATCAAACACCTTGTAGCAATAGAGACACTCATTATTGCAATGTCTTTACATGTTCCTGCTGCTAACCAGGTCAGCAGGGAACATGAATAGTGGCTGTTTTGTCTAGTGTGATATATTGGATCAGGCCAAGGCATGCTCTGTGCGTATCCTTGGCTATATTTTTTATTGACACAGATAAGTTTGAGTAAAAGTGAAGTAATTATCATATTATGGTTCTATTACATGAAGCTGCTCACAGGCTATGATTAACCTATGCACCTCTCGTAGTTTAACAACTGAGCGGTCATTGGGTATTATATCAACTGCTTTTAATTAGGTTACTATGTTACTCTTTTCTGGATTCCCATTGGCTGCTTGGGGATAAAAGTATACCATAAATGCCTATTTTATGGCTTTACATTTCCCTTTGTGCTAATTTAATATAATTGAGTTACAGATGTCATGACTCTTTAACCGCTGTGCCGTGAAGATGGGTGGAAAGACAGGTCAGCGCTAATCTCACTGGAGATTCACTAAGTTAAATGTAATATGTGAATGTTCTATTTTGAATTGAAATCTAATACGTTATCATTGCAATTGTTCTTTTGTCATACTTTTCCATGCAATACTTAAATATCTAAGCTCTACAACAAACAAAGAAGAAACATGAACTGAGTAAGGAAATACACATCTCAATGTCTTGTCAGAAGCTGTTTCAGGCATAGGAGAATAGACATCAGCGAATGTCTTTGGAAGCCAGCCGTTTAGACTGGACGGCAGGCTGCCCATCAGTGACAGGCCCCGGGCCAGCGTACAAGTGGAGGACCCGATAGGAGCTGGCAGGTGAGACCTGGCCTGGAGTCAGATCATACAAGTCCAGCTGGGGCTAACACTTCAGCAGACAGCAGCACCGTGCAGGTGGCCTGACACAGACGTAAATGTGACCTGCCACTGATGGACTCTGAATTCAATTGATTCAAATCCGGTTTTATTTACATTAAGAAGCATTGCGAGGAAGAACGCTGTCAAATGCTCACGGACCATGAAACAAACGTCTGAAATCGAAAGATGAATTTATTTTTATAAAATGACAATTCATTGTTTATTATATTATTTTCACTTAAAATGTGTTATTCTACACTAGTGGTAAACAATTAAAACAGGTCCAACTTCATGATGGAACATTTCAATTTTATCTTTCGGTCTTTAAAGAAAACCAGCAAAGGTTCTTTTCATAATCCCCTCAATCAGCCGATCTTCTATTCATGCCCTCATCTTTTCTCAATTTCCTAAAGTAAAGTGTACAAAAATGGCCTACACCCCCCTTTTTCTTGAGACCATAAGGGTGTATTTTAATCAACATCGTGTGCAAATGAAATGTCACGCCCTTTAATGTGAGAGCACTGTGGGAAATGTCGATAGAAATGTCAAGTGGTTGCAGGGATGTGGGACCAGAGGGGTTGATGTCATCCGTGGTACAGTAGACTGAGGGGCCACTGGGCATTCCCAACCTTAACACTGAGGACAGCGGAGTGAAGTCAGGGTTGGTTTGAGCTACATCTTCAACTCCAGCACGTGTTTGAGTAAATCATTGGCTTTATTTACAGAACATTACAACGTTTTCTCTGTCAATCCACAGCAACTTTTGGTTTGATGACGAGTTATGTCGACGTTAAACTTAGTGGGTTATGCTGATGTTCAACGTTAAGATATCAGATGTAAGTGAAAGACTTGGTGGGCTTTGTTTTTTGGTTTACGGTCCATGAACACACAAAGAGAAAGTACACTCGCCATGTCACCAATTCTATATTCAAAAACTCAGTTAGGAAGATCAAAATCTCTACGCAATGAATGAATACTGATGCATCTATGTGTATGTGTATCCATGTACACCCACAGTCAGATCCACCAAAATGGAGTCTCAAAGTAGCCGAAGGTAAACACCCATACTGTAGCTTCGCTTTGAAAAAGCAATCAGCTTTCTAAATGATGTCTTTCATTAACCGATCAGAGCAGATTTAGGTAAGAGGCCTTTCTTTCCTGCTCACCAACCAAAGGGTTGAAATTCACAGGTCTTAAAGTAGAGAGGGATTATTTTCCCTCGCAGATATAATGGTCCACCTGTCAGAGAGAGTTAGAGATGACGCCCTATCACTGACAGGTACACTATCACCCTGCCCAAAATTCAATATTTCTCAGTGGAAAATTAACTATAGGGAAAATAAGGACATGGAGTGTGCACCTACCAAGAGAGACATGGCTGCTCATATCTCGCTTACGACATAATTCCTAACTGCCAAAGAGAGCGAGAGACAGAGAACGAGAGACAGAGATGGTGTCTGGGCATGTACCTATGCAGACAGATTGTGCTGTGTATAAGTATGGTGCGCTATAGTGGAAGGGACCTGGGCTCAGGCTCAAATTAACTGTGTGGCAGACTGGACTGTCAACTGCAATTACCTGCCTCGCACTTCCTGGACCATACTGGTAATTTATTTCCTTTCCCCCTCCCTGCTCTGTCTATGGTCCCTCATTCCAATATCACCAGTGAATGCAAACAGGCCTTGGCCACCTCCCTGTCAACTTCGAAGGCCTAATAATGGGAGCCTTGCCTTGCACATTTAGAGGCTATTTTCGGTGAGTAGATGGGCCCTGACCCTCTGCTCTCCGCCTCGCTCCCTCTCCCCCTTTCCCCCTTTGACCACATTACAGGACAATTATCTCAGTCTAGTCAGTCAGGGCAAAGGGGTTAAGTTGAATGGCCATTGGCTGTCGCTGATTGCTTTTTTAGATTTATTAGATTACAAATTACATTGGAGGACTTGGCGTGCCGTGCTGGAAGTCGGGAGGCTTTCTATGTGTGGAAATGTGTGTGAGAGGAAGAGTTTGTGTGTGGCTGTGCCTATTTGTATCACTTGTTACACAAATTAACACATTTTTCCTTTTCACATTTGTGTACGTCTATGTTTTCCACATTCCTCCACAGGTGAGCCATACTTCCACTTTGCAGTGTACTGAGGATGACTTGTCCTGATTCAGATGTCAGACAAACTGAGTTTCTCATTAGTCATTATCAGTGAGTATGTGTGAGTGTCAGGAACCTTAATGATGGTTGCTATTGGTAAATATAGAGACATACAAAGGAATACACACTGCTGCTGTTACACATAATTACTGACATCTCAGGCAGCAAAGAAATAAAGACACAAGAAGCAGAAACAAATACAAAGACCTTACACATCACACAAACTAACACATGTCAGTGCACCTTTAGATTGTTAATGAGCACAAAACAGCACATTTAATGGCTATTTACAATGTTTTACACTGGAACACAGCCATGTTTATGAATCCAGTAATGAAATATATGTATGCAGAGTAGGGCCTGTATGTGCATCCTCTATATCTATTCAACCATATGTGTATGCTTGCATCTGTATGCACCATTGCATGCCTTCATATGCATACATGTGCGTTCACTGTATATCTGCTGTGTGTACAGGGGTGGTTTTAAGGCCAAGACACCCCTAAAGGCTCAAATCCACCTTGGTAACACGGCTATCATTATGATCCCTTGACGCTACTGTCCCTGGGGGAAAAACAAAGATTTAGCCATGATGAAAAAGCATGTAAGAAAAGCCACTGCTTGGCTAAAGTGCATTATTGCGTATTCACACAGCCTCACTCTGCTCTTTATCCGGTTGCATCATATCATCTCAGGGAGAGCGTGGCAGACTAGGCAATACAGCCATGTGGTCACACAGTTATTCAACTATGTGATTTAGCTCTGGGCTAGTGGCCAGATGTAACAGTCAGTCTAATCATCTTCATGTCTCTGCTACTCCTGCTACACTTTAACTTGTGGACACTTGCTGGCTCAGGGATATCGTTATTCATACAATGATTTTTATTCAATTCACATATCTGCTGTATCTCCACTACATTAGGTTACATTATCAGCAGATTTACTGACACATTATACAAGACTTGAGCTGCATAGATGAGCTGTATACCACTGACATTACCGATTCTCTCTGTATAGTAACACTTGTCATCTTTAGCTCATTTATTTCTAACTGTATACTTTTTTCTCTTTGGCTCTCATTCTTTCTTAATCTGTCCTTTTCTCTCTCTGTCTGAATCCCTTATTTTATTTCTCTTGCCCTCTTAATAGATCCAAATCCAGAGAGAGCGGTGCAAAGGATTATGTCCTTTCTTCTATGCCATCCTTCCGAAGATATAATTTAGGGAAAGCAGGCCCACACCTAGCAGGATACTTTCTAGGTGATTTACGAAAGTGAGGTGGAAGAGTGAATCCGTGGATTGAAGGTTAAAAAAACACAGTAAGGAGTGGGGAGGGAGAGAGAGAGAGAGAGAGAGAGAGAGAGAGAGAGAGAGAGAGAGAGAGAGAGAGAGAGAGAGAAGAAGAAGAGGGAGGGAGACGAGAGAGAGGAACAGATAGGGGCATATTGCCGGTTCCACTCTATTTCCAGCCCAGTGTCAAAATGAATTTCACATCTTAATATGGAGAAAGTGCTTACTCTCTGAAATACCAAAAAAAAAAAAGTGTTGGTGGTAGCAGCAGTAAAGGAAACGGAGGAGATGGGCTCAAGAAAGGGGATGGAGAGGGGGATAACAATGAGAGGGGTATAATGCTGACAGTAAAATAAAGAGAAGTGAGAACTCAATTAAAGGTAGGGAGTTGACAGGGAGGGGGCTGGCCCTTAGGTGCATAGCGGGAGGGTCGGATAGTAGGGGACTCTACTGCCTTAATGAGCTTAGCCCCAGGGCCCGACTCACTGGTTGACTGGCTGAAAGTGAATGACCCAGTGGCTGCTCAGATGCCTGGAACTCCACCGCCCATGTGAGGAGTGGCATAAACCTCGATGAGCTGATAAGTGGAGATTAATTAAGGATGATTCCAACATTGTCATTTGTAAATGTATGTCTTGCCTGCTTGTGTCTTTACTGTGTAGTGTCTCTCTGTGTGTGTGTGTGTGTGTGTGTGTGTGTGTGTGTGTGTGTGTGTGTGTGTGTGTGTGTGCGTGTGTGTGTGTGTGTTTGGCAAGCGTGTTTGTGTGGTGCACATTCTTCCGTGTCCCTTTAGGCATATAAAGACTATTCATAGGTTGTGTTTCCAGCAACATAATAATAATGATAGTGCTGGTGCCTGTACTAACCATGACATCAGCACCAAATTCAAGTGAACATGGAAACAATTTCCAGTCAGTTCATGGGGAATAATAACCCCACTTGTGCAGTGTGTTCTCAGCTCAGCTTTATCTTTATGTTGCTAAAAACAAATACCAAAACATTTCATAAACCTCCTTTTTTTTGTATTTAGATTATTATTATTAACCCGCCTCTGGTAGAAAGACCCCAATTATTTCCTCCTTTTATTTCCATGCTTGGATGGAAAACCACGTTTATTAATTTTTTCCCCCACAATTTGTCCTCACCGACTCTAACTGGCTCTAACCCCTTTCCACTGATGCTGCTCAGATGGTACATGAAGCACAAGGCTCTCCTCATGATCCTGTATGTATTTTCTGTTCTCTTTATCACCACTTTAACAGCAGGAGTAAAACGAGAGACAAGCAGAAAAGATCTTCCGAGACTGCCAAGTGGCAAAGTTGAGCTAAAGCTGGAGCGTGGAATCACATGAACTAAAGCCCCTCGAGGGAGAGAGTGAGAGTAAAAGAGAAAGAGAAAGGAGAGAAAAGGAGATAGAGGCAGTGTGATGGGCTGCTGCTGTTCAGTGTTGGGGATGATAAAACAGTGGGGGTGAATAAGGGCCTTGAGCTATGATAAACACATGCACACACAAACACACACATACGTATGCCCCCACACACACACAAACACACACCACTGTGGCTCACCACTAAAGCACCTGCCTCTTCATGGATGGGGTTGATTGCACAGCCCTGACTCATCCTAGGCTACATGTCGAACCCCGGGGAGCCTCCGATTGGCATGGAGATACTAATGGAGTGGAGCAGGAGAGCTGCTGGGAATGGCAAATCTCCGGCTGTGGGGATGCAGCGGAAGTCTATGTGGGATCAGGCTCTCGCCCGTCAGCCCTGAGTTTTGATCTACAGTGAGGCACAGCTTTTGATGTCTTAATCATCTCCCTCAATCGAGCTCAGGGAGGTTGGGGAAAGGAGAGCAGAGGGGAGGGGAGAGCAGATGCAAGAGGGTATGGAGGGAGGCATCGGGGCAAGCCCAAGGATGTGAGCCCTGTGTGGGTAGAGGATCCAAGAGGCAGCCTGTTTGTATCTGGTTGACTAAGTCTCAGTTGGCTTTGTAGACCCTGAACCTGAGGTAAAGTCTGGATTTGTTGTAAACACATTCATATTCCCGATTTTATGTTCAGGACTCCCTGCTCTAACCCACTTCTGGTTTGAGAACACTTGAGATAATTAATAAACTCATCTACACAGAATACCTGGAAAAACCTGGAGTAGAGATGCTTTTCTGACTGATAGCAAAGTTCGTACAATGTTACAAAGCCGAACTTCACAGGAAGTCTGAGTCAAAGAGTATCCGAGATGATCATAAGAGATGCAACAGAGAGCCAGAGTTCAGCACAATCCAATTAAATCAGCAACCACTGTCTTGAGCGAGGAGCAGAGGCCAGAAAGAGACAGAACGAGGTTCAGAGAAGGAGCAAACGAGAGAGATGGAGAAAGAAACAGAGAGCGAGAGAGAGAGAGGGAGAGAGAGCGAGAGAGAAGATTAAACAGTCAGATAAAAGAGGAGTGAGTCAGAGATGTATTCATTCATCAAAAGTTACAGACCCCCACCCACGGCTTCTCCTCAGGGCTAAGTGTTCCGCGGAGAAGCCTGATGAACTGATGAGCAGACGAGAGGAGCACGAAGGAAGAGAGCTAGAGAAGAAGTGAAGAAGAACACCTCCACCCACTACCTCCCACCCCCCGCCGCAACCACTATCACCATCTAAAGAGAATATCCTCAGTTAGAAAGACACAAGCAATTAATAAGTCAACAAAACCAGGGTTTTTCAAACACTATGTCATAATGCCAAACTCCACTGTAACAGAACAAAAACTAGCATATGCCTTCAGATAAAGAAACACAGCAGCATTCACTCTTCATGTCAAACCGCAGAGGGGGGAATGATCTAATAAGATGTTTGAAGTTTAAACTGAGGTCTCTAATACAACAAAATACTTAATTAAAATGTAACTGCCATGGAGGGGATGGCACCCAGCAGAGTTTAATAAGCACCCGCAGGTTAACTGCAACAAGTGATGGGTCTGCTGGGTGTTATACTGGAGTGCTATGATCACTGATATGAAAGTGACAGGATGGCTATCAATAAAGCCCTTTTGTCTATCACTCATTTCATTTATTTTTTGCTCTCTATATCTTTCTCTTGTCTATTTTTACAGTTACCCACTGTGACCTTGATTTGATGTATCGGCTTCTTACAGTGTTGGAAATACTACAAGTAAATCCTGTACCGCGGCACAAAAAGGCACAAGTTTATGCGAGGGAGAAAGGCTGCAAATAGACATATCATGAAACGTCTGAGATCTGATACATTACAGTGCAAGCTTGAGCTGTCTCTGTGTCTTATACCTGATTATATACATTTGTTCTACATCCTTTTTCTCTAAGTAGGTTGTCTCAGAAAGTTCTCGCAGGAGTTATATGAACTTCTGTGAGATGGGTCGGGATAAGAGAGAAAAAAGTCTGGTTTTATAGCAATTGACCCTTCCCTAAGTCCCGCCCCTTAAACGCAGACTGGCCAATCACAGCGTAGCATCAGCATGCTCCGACCACGATTCGATAAGTATACAGCTCTGCTCCATGGGTGTTTTTGGTATGACTCCTTACAATAAAGACATCCAACCATTCAAACATCATCAAACCTTTAGTGCTGCAGACTGTGATGGTCTATGTCACTCAGACCATAGCAAGTATCGATCATGATCCTGAAACATCATTGCATCAACACACAATGGAACGAAAACTATTGCAAAACATATTAAATGACAAATATCTCTGTCATGTATTGATTAACTAACAATCCAAGGTGTAGAACTGTGATCGATCGCTTTAGTTAAAAGTAACCCCAACGCAAGATTATATCACATGCTGATATTTAGTCTTGCTTAGCCTCACTGTGACAATCCTGGAAAAATCCTACTCGACTTCTACATTTGTCTTTTCATATGTCATGTAAATCCCATTTTAGACCATTTTCTACCCTCGAAAAATGCAAAATGTGAGGTGCAAAGATTTCAAAGACACTATCATCAAATGTAACAGGCAGACAATGGCGTGTAAGCCATGTAAATCATGGTGGTAGACTAAATGAGCACTAGGTTCAATCATGAATCTACTTTCCTAATCCTGCATTCTGATTGGATGGCTACCTGATTTATAGGGAGACTTTCTACAGAGAATGGAGTGAATTTGAGTAACTCTGCTATTTGCCTTAGAGTGGGAGGAGATCAGCTCCTGGACCACAGATATAAGCAGCTAGTGCAGCTCTAGGAAACAGGCATAAAGAATTTGTCTGGTCGGGGCTCAATAAAATAATATTACACTTATACTTATGACTTCAAAGGGGCCATATGCACAAAAAATCCAGAGCCGGAGCTCTACACGGGCTAGCTTACACCGCTCATTTAGTTCTCAAGTAGTTCCGCAGTCAATAAACAGATAGATAAACACCAATGATACAGACCTCAACTGCCACCCTTGAGATACCTAATACAATCCCTGAAATTAGGTGTTCAGACATGACAGCGAAACACATTTCCTTGAATACGAACCAACATTTTTTATTGAGCTTTCTTTTTCCTAAATTATGGAGCACATTAACTCCAACCCCTTAGCCACTGAATTTAATCCATCAATTACCCAGAGAGCTGTTGCGAATTCGTCTCATTGCCTGCAAATTGTGGCTTCTCTCTCACACACACACACACACACACACACACACACACACACACACACACACACACACAGACACACACACACACACACACAGTCTCACGGAAGATTTGCTGCTTGCTATATTTATCTGGTACCGATGCATATTTATTTCTAATTCTTACATGGCTGCAGGCTGTGCCGTGATTCGCCATCCTCAACCGGCATTAGTGGCCCTATAATAGGGCTTAGAATTACATGTGGAACCCTGTTGGAGTCTCATGGCTGGATTTAAGGTGGGATTTATCATGTTCAGAATTATTCACTGCTCAAGCGCCTTTCCAGGCTCTATGAAGAAAAGCGACTGGGATGTGAGACCCAAAAAGGCCAATATGGAAAACGGGGAGGATGGGAAGGCGATAATATAATGGGATGGAAAGAGGGGAGGAGTGGAGGTACAGGGGAAAGTATAGTAGGGTGGAGGAGTGGCAGGAGAGAGGGGAAATAAGGATTTTAGGAAAACTTAATTTCAGCTGAACAGACAAAATGGCTCGATGAGGAAGATGAGCTGAAGAGCTGCGAAGTTTCCCTCCAATAAATGTGGTCCAGGACATACCACAATTTCACTCCCTGGTCAAATTATATTTTATGATTTAACCGCCACACCTGAATTAAAACGAGTGCATTCAAGGCTAGTAATTACAATGGAATAACTGTTACTCTAATGAATAAGGGTTGTCATGGTTATTCTGTACACATAACCTTTTTTCATTTTAACCACCGCCTTATAGCCAAACCATACATTGAAGCACACACGCGCACACACACACACACACACACACACACACACACACACACACACACACACACACACACACACGATTGTGTTGTGCAAAACATGATGGAAAATGAAAAGTCCTGCAGGCTAGAGTATCTCTGTCTATACTGTTGACACA